>NW_019154114.1:19148919-19177435 GCF_002288905.1 Enhydra lutris kenyoni
GAGGGCGGCCCGGGGGCTCGGGGCGCGGGGCCGGGCGGACGCGGCGCGGCCATGAGCGGGCGGCCGGCGCCGCTCTCCCGCAAGCAGCGGCTCATGGCAGCCGTGGGCGAGCGGGCGGCGGCGGGCGGCGGCGGGGGCGGCGCGCCGCTCTCCTGCTTCATCTGCGGCGGCGGCATCCGACGCGGCAAGGAGCTGAAGCTGCAGGTGAAGCAGCCGGCGGCGGCGGCGGGCGCGGGGGCCGCGGCGCAGCCCTTCTTCCCGTTCCTGCAGCAGCAGGAGCCGGCGCCCGGCGCGCGCGAGCTGTGCCCGGCCGACGGCTGCGTGCTGGTGTGCGCCGTGTGCCGCTGCTTCCTGGGCGAGCAGTGGGCCGCGTTCGAGCGCGCCCGCACGCCGGTGGACAAGCGCATGTACTGGCTCAAGCGGCCGCACCAGTGCGACGCGGGCGCGGGCGGGCGCCGCGGGGCCGCCGGGGCCCCCCGGGAGTGGAACGTCGCCTACGCGCTGGGCGGCGCTGCGGGCGACGAGACGCGGGACTCCGAGCTGTCGGAGCTGTCGGACACGGACCCCCTCTCCGAGACCGAGCCGGCCGTGCGCGACGCCGCCAGCCCCCGCCCGGGGCCCGGGCCTCGCGGGGGCCGCTGCCAGGAGTGGAGGCCGACGCCGGGACCCCCTCCGGGACAGGGCGACGTGGAGGAGGAGGAGGAGGGGGCCCCCTCGAAGCAGCGCGGGGACGGCGAGCCCAAGACCGGCGGGAGGCGCAGGCGGAAGGCCCCCGGGAGGCACTGGGCGCCCGAGGCCCGGGCCAGCGTCCTGAGGGGCATTCAGGATCCTTGGCAAGGCCCTCCAGTCCAGGTGGCCTCCGCGGACGGCATGAAGGGAGTCCCTTCGGGCAGGGCCGCTAAGACCCCTGAGAGCAGGCCGCGGGGGGAGACCCGCGGGAGCTATTGCATGTCCGAGGACAGTGACATCAACATCACCAGCGAGGAAGAGGACCGTAAGGAGCAGCCTCCGCCTGGCCTGCCAGAGAAGGAGAGCGCAGGCCGTGTTCCCTGGGCTTCCCTGGAGAGCAGGGCTGTGCCACCAGAGGGCCTTTGCTGCTACATTTGTGGGTCGGCTCTGGCGCCGGCCTCGCAGCACCAGATCCACGTGCAGAAGCAGGAAAAGCTGGCCCAGGCGCCCTTCTTCCCTTTCTTGTGGCTGCACAGCCCCCCTCCAGGGGCCCAGCCCATCAGTGAGGGGGGCAGCACCCTGGTGTGCCCCTGCTGCTTCTCCTCGCTCATGCAGCAGTGGCAGAGCTTTGAGCTGGCCAGCGTGCCTGTCCTGCAGCGGCTCTACGTGGTGCCCCTGAACAGCCATGCCCCCGGCATGGCCTCCAAAGGCAGGAGGCTCCCCAGGGAAGATGGCCCGCCAGCTGGGACCTTGCCGGAGGCCTGCTACCTCTGTGGGGAGGACTGTACCCAGGATGCCCGGGCAGTGGCCTCCCGGCTCCTCAATGGCAGTGCCAGGGGCTCCATGCATTTCCCCTTCCTCAGCCTCTTGCCCTGTCCGCCCAACGCCCGGGGTCCCAACAAGCGCTGTGAGGTCCGAAGCTGCCCCAAGTGCTTCAGTGTTCTGGAGGACGTCTGGGCCCTGTACCGGGCCTGCCAGAATGAGGAGCTTATCACTTCTGTGCAGGGTTTCCTGGGCAGGTACCACCAGGCTTTCTCGGCCTCAGACCCCGCTGTCTCGGAACCACTGGCCCCGGCCCGCGGCAGCCCGGTGTCCGTCTGCTACACCTGCGGGGCCGAGCTGGGCCCCGGGAAGGAGTTCCAGCTCAACGTGAACCCCTCCAGCCGCCTGGGCGAGAAGGAGCCGTTTTTCCCGTTCCTCACTGTTTACCCGCCCGCCCCGCGTGCCCGGCCCGCCGACTCCACGGGCCTGGTGGCCACCTGCGTCCTCTGCTACCACGACCTGCTGGGCCAGTGGCTGCAGCACGAGGCCCGCAGCGCCCACCACACCGTCAGCCCCTGGTCACGGCAGTACCAAGTGGACACATTTGTGTGCTTCTTTTGCCAGCAGGAGAAAAAGCGGTGTCTCGGGCTCAAGGCCGTGCGGGTGGCCCGACTGCCCTTGTTTCTCTACACCCTCCGAGCCAGCCATAGCTTGCTGGTGGACGACGGGCGGCAGCTGATCATTGGCGCCTGCGTGGAGTGCGGGACCCTGGTGTGTGCAGGCCCGGGTCTCACCCGCCAGGGGCCTGCAGGTTGGAGCTCCCCAGTGACAGCGGTGATGAAGGTAAGCAGCGGTTTTCTTTTCAGCCTCTGGGGTTCCAGCAGGGAAGAAAGACCTGTTATTTTTTGTTCCTCTGCGGGGGAGGAGGTCATGCTGACTCTGTGTGATATGTTTCAGCAGGAGGTGCCCTCCCGGGGGTGCCCCGGGCTGGCTCGTGGGGACTGTGTGGGCCTGGCTGAGCCGGAGACACATGGAGTTGGTGGGGGGACCAGGGCAGGAGTGGTCTTGTGGAAGAATAGGTCAGTGCTGCAAACAGCAGGCTCAGGCCTGAACTTGAGTGTGTTTCCAGCGGAGTCCATCAAACAGAGGAAGTTCGGGGCACGTCTGTCATCCGCCTGATAACATTGGTAATGAGTCCGGCCGTGCAGGTCACCCGGAGGTCCCTGCGCTTACCCACCCGGCTGGAGAGGCAGCAGAGGTGGCGGCTCCTATCCACTCTAGAAGCGCCGGCCCCTCTTAGCTCCTACAGCTTTCCCCCCAAGTTCACACTGCTTCTTTGAGACTCTCAGGTTGCTTCATAGCAGATGGAAACATTTTCAGACGTGGGGGTTTGGGACCCGGGGGACAGTGGCCTAAACAGACGTTCCCCCCCGGGTGGGAAGAGAGTCTTTCTTCTCTGCAAGCGAGCTGTGCAGGAGGAGGCGGGAGGAGGTGATGGTGTGTTGTGATCACCGTGATTGGCCGTAGGGGGCCATGAATGGGCATCTCTGCTAGAGACAGCGGAACTGCTTTGTTTTCATGAGATGCCTGTAGTGGGAGCCACTGGCGCGGGGTCGGCCGAGGACCCTGTGCACAGGGAAGAGTGTCTCTGACTTGTTCCGGAATGATCGTTTCATGCGTTTGAGAGGCTTCTGGTCCTGCCTGCCCCTTGTTTGTGTGCGCGCCCACGTGCGGAGATGCCTGGGTCGTGGGTTCGTTCACGGTGGTTGCGTCTATAAAGTGGACGCATCCTCCTGCTTCCCTCCTGTGCTTGCCCTGGGCCTTTGTGCTCTGCCCAGGCTTCCTTCTCTGCCAGTGTTCCTTTTGGACTGCAGAGATGTATCTGGGGGCTTTGGTGGTCCTGTCACTCCAAATGGATGCGTCTATCGCTCCCCACCGCGGATGCTGAACTTGTCGTTGGCAGCCTGTGGCCGCCTGTCCTGTGGGTCTCTTCCTGGGTATCTGAAGTGTGCACTTTCCGGCAGGGCCGGAACTGGGAGGTGAGCCTGGCTTTGCAGCAGGACAGACCTGGCTTCCAAGCCTGCCCTCTCTCTTGGTCGCTGAGCGCCTGAGTGATCCTGTCTTCCCCTCCCTGGGCTGGTCTCCTTGGCTGGGGAGTGGAGATCGGGATCGCCTGCCCCTGGAGGGCCAAGTATGTGAACAGTCTGGGCATCTAGCTGCGTCCAGAAAGCCAAGTGTCTGGCACACGGTGGGACCCTCCCATCCACCCCATGTGTTGGGCAGGGTATTCTGGGATACGGGTCAGTCCTCTGTACGGCTCTGGGTTTGCAGAATGGCTGGGGTCTCTGGCCTGGTGATGGGGGCGCCCGGGGTCGTCGGAGCACTTCCTCTGAGGTTTGCCAGAGTGCTTTTCTGCAGAACATCCACTCTGAGGTGAGTTTTCCTGTGTTGATTCACTCACTCATCGGGACTTGATGAGATGCCAAGTGTGGGCTTCACGGGTAGGAGGAGCTGGAGGGAAGCATCCAGCTGGGAAGGTGTTGGTGGACTGTAGCCCTGTGGGGATGAAAACGCAAGCTGGTGTCTGCCCAGAAGGGGTCAGCATGCCATCCGGGAAGGCTGACTGGCGTCCTCACTTGTGCACCATTTCTAAAGCAAGTTACTTCGTTTGCTCCTATGAGGTCCTGTCATTCCCATCTTACGAATGAGTATATTGAGACTCCGAGAAGTCTGACGGCACCAGCGACTGTCACACACCCAGTAGAGGTGGGTTTTCCACCCAGGTCTTCCACCCCTTAGCCCCATTCCATCCACCCCCTGAGAGGTGTAGCCTTGGGAGATAAGTGGAGTGAGGCGGCGGGGGGGTGGGTAGAGTCCAGCAGAAGAGGCACGGAGGCGGGGGGAGGCAGGAGAGCTCATGGGGATGAGGGGGGAATGAGGTTGCAGTGAACTCGAGAGTTAAAGGCTCAGGGGAGAGAGAAAAAGTCCTTGAAAGAAGGGTTGGAACGCACCGGGAAGAGGTCCACCCAGGGCTGGGCGGTGGCAGCGATCCAGGTGGGTGGTGAGGCCATCGGCCTGGGGTGGGGGTGGGGCGGCAGGGAAGGCAGCAGTGCGGCTCCCAGGCTCTGGCAGCCAGAGGGAGGGAGAAGCGTCCACTCCTGCCTGGAGGAGAGCCTGACTGACGATCAGTAGAAAGCCGGAAATGCAGCCTCCTGCCCTTCCTTCCTCCCTCCCATTCATTTAACAAATGTTTATGGAGCGCCTGCTCTGAGCCAGGCACTGTTCCAGACGCTGGGGATCTGGTGGCAAGTGCTGTGCCTTCAGTGTCAGTGGGAGGGGCACAGGGGCAGCAGAGAACACGACTTCCCGCAGATCGGGATGGGGGGCTGCCCCCCTCGCCCGCGCCAGGGTGGGTACAAGGGGTGAGTGCTGGTGGGGGAACTCCCGGTTGGAGCCAGCTCCGGGGTCCTGCCTGTCTCTTATGTGTGGTTTGAGGATTTAGGGGGTGGGGGGTGGGGAGTGGCTTAGGGGCCTTGGCAGGTGGCCACCGGGAAACCACGGAGCCAGAACGGCATGTTCCGGAACCTCCTCTCTGCCACCTCCGGGGATGCCTCAGTTGTTCCTGGTACACGTTCATTCATTAGTGAATCAGCCTGAAACAGTATGAAAGAACACGGGGAAAGAAGGAGAGAAAGGTGTCACTGACACCCTCCGCTGGGATCGTGTTTGCGGCTTTTCTCTTGAGCCGGACTCCTTGCTTCCTGGGGAGGGGGGTGTGCCCTGTCCCGCAGCCCCCACATCTCCGAGCTGGCACCTGGCATAGGGCTGTGTTGGTGCATAGGGCTGTGTTGGTGCTGGGCAGGGCAGGCTGCAGCCCACACTCTCGGGGCCCTGGCACCCCTTCCCTGAGGAGGAACACCGGGGCACGGCCTTCACCCAGCCCTGGTTTCAATCTTCCTTCTGCTGGAGCTGGCTGGGTGACCTTGGCTCAGACTTGTCCTTCTCGCCACACCTGAGAGGTAGAGGTGATCTTTCCTCGGGAAGGTTTGCAGTGGGAGCGGCTGGTGCACAGTCGGAATGCGGGGCACGTTCATTCCTTTCTCTCTCCCTGAGGGGCACGTAACTTAGGGTTGTCTCTCTGGTTCGCTCCCACCTGCTGTGCTGTTGCAGCCTCTGCCCCCCCCCTTTCTGCTGGGGGAGAGGTTGGGTTTCCCTCCCTTCAGAGCATGGGGGCACAGTGGGGCAGGCTGCTGAGACAGCGTCTGGGGACATAGTGATGATGATGGCGTCACAGAGTCCGTGCCCCATGCCTCCCTTGTATCACTCCTGCTGGATCCTCGCAGCAGCCCGGTGCAGGGAGGTGACACCGTCTCCATTCCTTAGCAGAAAAGCAAGTCCAGAGAGGGCAAGCAATTTGCCCAAGGTCACATAGCTAGTAACAGCCCGACTGGCACTGGACCCAGGAGTCCGGCTCTGGCGTCTGGTCTCCAGCCTCTTCTCTCTCTTGCCTTTCTGTCCCCTCTGGGGCTCCCACTGTGAAGGTGGCAGTGCCCTGGGGAGGGGGTGGGGAATGGTCCTAATTTCCCGCACGTGCCTCTGCGACCCCCTCCCCCTGCCTCCGGAGCAGCTGAGAGGCAGGAGTTAGCTTGAAAAGCCCCCCCCCCCCCCCCCCCCCCTCCCCCCCCTCCCCCCCCCCCCCCCCCCCCCCCCCCCCCCCCGCTGCTGCCCTGCTGCTAAGTGGCGCTCTTTGTCTCTGCTCTCCGCAGCATTGCATTCAGATTTCAGCGGCTCCTCCTGCTGCGGGGCGTGATCGATGGGCTTTCCTTGCATGCCGGTTGGGCTGGCCGCCCTGCCCTCTTGCAGTGATCTGTCCGGGGAGCGCTCTGGGTAATGGAGCGCGCAGCTGTTTCCCTAGCCGCACCCGGCCCCTCACTGCGGGGACACCCGGCCCAGCCCCTGGAGCTGGCTTTCGAGCCCAGAACAGGTGTTGCTGCTGAGGCCCCTTTCTTTTCTCCACACTGACATCTGAGGCCTGCCGAGAGCGTCTGTCATCACTCGCCTGTCAGGGCCGGCCCGCACATCTGTTTCCCGTGTTCCCCTGCTCTCTGCGCCCACACGGCTCCCTGCTCTTCAGGGCGGGCCTGGCAGCCCTCCTCCCCAGGGCCAGGCTCAGGGGACATCTAAGCGAGGTAAATGGAGGGGGGAAACTTCCAGAAGGTGCCGGAGGGGGCCGCCTGGCTGGGCCGACACCAACATCCTCTCCCAGCAGCAGGTGGGAAGTGACTGGGCATTGGGACTTTCTCAAGCTCCCACCACCTCCTCCAAGGGGAGGGCTGGGCTTTTCTTGGCCAATTGGGAGCCATCTGCTCAGAGGAGTAAGCTCTCCAGACGGGCCTTGTCCTAAACCTGGAGGCGGTTGGGGACACCAGGGAAAGAGGAAGTGGAGGCAGAAGGTCTCCAGAACTCAGCCTTCCCTGGAAGCAGGGAGGGGCAGGGCGGCAGGGAGGCCAAGTCCTGAGTACTCCAGGCCTACCCGCCCCTTCCCCGCTTAGGTCTCTGGGGATCTTATCCTTGGAAGGTTAACTCCCTGTGACTGTCTTTGGAGGGTTTGTAAGCTGTGGGCAGGCGTGCCAGTGTTACTGGCACGTTTTCTGGGCTGGGGAAGTACCCGCATCCGGAGTTCGGGTTCATCATTTCTGCCTCCATAGCCTGGTCGGGATGGTGGAAAGGGGTGACACTTTGGCCCTCTAGGAAGAGTACCTGGGAACTCGGCTACCGATGGGCACGTGGCCCCAGGTGGGACATTCATGGGCTGTCATGGAAGGAGCTTCTACTCTCCACATGGCCTTCGCACAGTTTCCCCGTCTGCCCAAGTGAAAAGTCTGGTCTTCGGGGGTCACGGGCGGCTTGCATCCCACCGGTGAGGGCTGGTGGGCGGCTGGAACCGGCGAGAAGGATGCTGAGCGTGTCCAGACTTGGTGCTAAAACATCTAGTCACGGACTGGTGGTTTCTTCTGTGGGGTTGGGAAGGCGAGAGTGCCTTCCGGGGCTCGAGGTTTTCTTGATTTTCTTTTCATTTCTTCCAGCTGCATTGAGATACGGTGGACACATAACATTGTGGGAGTTTAAGACACAACATGTTCGTTTGATACATATGTACGTCTGTTACAAAATGATCACTACCGTCTCACCGTGTTGCTCCTTTTCTTGTTTTGTGGGGAGAGCATTTAAGATCGCCTCCCTTAGCCCCAGTGAAGCAAGGACGCGGTGTCCGGAGTGGCAGTGGCCCGCTGTGGGGTCCTCCCCACACCTGTGAATCCTGTCCCTGGACGTTCACAGATTTGTTCAGTATCTCCCCCTCTCATGGGGTCTAGGTTTGAAATTCAGGATGAAATCTGGGGGGGGCCCCCAAACACCATGATATTCCGCCCCATGTTAGGGTCAGAAAAACTTCATGGGTCACCGTTCTGGGGGCAGCACTACACCTGGAGCGTCAAGACCATAAGCTAATGCCACCGTATGCCAGTTTTTTTTTTCAGTAATATGAGCTAATTAGATGTATGGGTTTTGAAAGAAATTCTGGCGGTCCCGTGATGGGGGCACAGCTGTAGTTCTGCCTCTCATCCCTGCTCATGCTTCTGCCCTTGTCCAGAGCTGCCCTGGGGAAACACACCTGGAGCCTTTCACCACCCCCTCCCACATGAGCACCCAAGGGCGGGGCCCGCCCAATTCCACACCACTGGCACGAAAACATGTGTTGAGCTCATGGGCAGAATGTGTGGCTCTCCAGGTGTGATTGTGCAGTGTGTTGGGTTCTGCGCTGGGGTCTGCAGGGAGCTCACAGGAGGATGGGAAATTGGTATGTTCAGGGAATGCTTCCTGGAGGAGGTGACATCTAAGCTATGTCCTGAAGGCTGAGAAGGGCTCAGCCAGGTCCACGTAGGAGTCCTGTGCTCCTGGTGGGGAGAGTATGTGCAAAGGCCTGGATGTGGGGAGTGGGGTTTGCTGGAGACCCTTAAATAGGTTTTTGAAGTGGGAGGAGGTTGATGTTGTAGGAGTGGTTGGCAGTGACGGGATGTGGGTTCGAATCAATGTGGATGTCATAATACCAGTGACCAGGCCCTACCCCAGACTTTTAAATCAGAATCTCTGATGGGTGGCCCTGGTGGCCCTGGTATTTGAAAGCTTCTAGAAGACTCTAGCACTGGGGTAAGAGCTGCTGATAGAAGCCATTGTAAGCATAGCCCAGGAGTTCGGGACTTTTATCTTGGAAGCTGTGATGGTCAGAAAAGGATTCCATTCCTTCACTCTGCCTGTCTTTACTCAGCACTTGCTGTGCCCTAGGCACCGTTCTGCGCATCGAGGTCCAGCCCTTGAGTAAACCCGATGGTGTGCAGGGAAGGGCTGAAACAGGGGTCGGAGTGGCCAGTTAGAGGTGAGCGGCTGGGAGCGGTCCCCTGAGCCAGGAGGATGGTCTGGGCAGGGGCCTGAGGTGTGGCCCTTGGGATGAGGAAGCTGGGGTGCCAGGGGGCAAGGAGGGGCCGGTCAAGCAGGCCTCCTGCCCCTGACCTTGACAAGACACCGTGTTTGTTTACCGTGGTTTTCAGTGCAGATGTCATTCACACACCATGGAATCCATCGTTCTAGAGTCTATGATTCCATGAGATTTGGTGCATTGACAGAGTTGTGCCGCCCCGAGCCCTGTCTCCTCCAGAGCGTCTCTGTCCCCTCCAAAGGAAGCCTCATGCCTGGCGTGGTCACTGCCTGTCCCTCCACCCCCAGCAACCACGAATTTCCTTTCTGTTTCTGTGCATTTCTCCCGGGTGGATACCCGGGAGCGGAATTGCAGGGTCATCCGGAAATTCTGTTTAACCCTTTGGGTTCTGCTTTCCCCTGGGGGTTTTAAGGACACCGCAGGGCTTAGGTGGTTTTGTCTGCTCACTGACCAAAGCCGCACCTCCCAGCCTGGATCTCCAGATGCCGAATTGGTGTTGGAAGATGGGGGTCGGTCTTCTCTCTGGGAGAAGGGGTGTCTTGTAAGGATCGGGAAGCGGGTGCCCTTGCTTTTGGGGCCTTAGACTCACTCTGCCTCCAGCCCAGGAAACCAGAAGCCCAGATTCTGGTGTCTGCACTCACAGTGGGCTCAGGCAAGACTCTCCCCTGTCTGGGTCTCAGTTTTCTGTCTGTAAGATGGGAGCAGACTGTGGATGAGTGGCCAAGCCCCTTGCCTTCTCACACCTGCCAAGCTGTAGCCATCTCCTCTTTCTGGCCACGTGGGCTGGAGCGGGATTAAGAGGCTGCATGGAGGAGGCCCCGACGGCGAGGTCTGGCTTGGCTGAGTCTGGTGGCTCTCAGGTTCCTTGCCCAGCACTGGCCGCCCCAGCCCTGAGTTGTCGCTCTCTGCCACCAGCCGGGTTGGTGTGGAACCCGGCATGGAAGCCCTTGTAGGGCTGGGTTTCCTTCAGGTGATGCCGGCAGCCTCAGATGGAAGGCGCAGCGGTCACCATCAGAACTGAGCTCAGGTAAGCCAGGGCAGGCATGCTGGGACCCTGGGCAGGAGCAGGAATGTCTGGGGGCTCCTGTTCCCCCCTTGGCGGTCTGTTGGGTGAGAGCCAAGAGAGGAGAGTTTAACTGCTGTGCTGTACCCTGCCAGGATGCCGGGCGGCGGGGAGCGTGAGATGCCCGGGTGCCACCACGTGGGGTGGGGGAACGTTTGGTGGACGTGGTGTGTATGGTTCAGCACTGGGAGGGCTGAGGGCTCAGCCAGGGCTTGGCCTGGAGGGGAATGGGAGTCAGGGAAGGCTGCCTAGGAGGGGGGTCACCGATGGAGGTCCTACAAATGGGTAGGATTTAGGTAAATGTTGACTATAGAGAAACCTTTATCCTTGGGGATTTCTGTGGCGGTAATGCCGTTCTCACAATGTCTGCATTTTATCCTCCGCGTTTGTCATTTGGATGTTGCCGGTCAGCTGGTGTCACCGTAGGAGGAAACTTCAGTGTTTTAAAGGCATTTTCTGATTGTTCTGTTTGTGATAGAAAACTTGGAGCAGATGGAAGTTCGCCATCCCTTAGGTTCAGCTCGCCTCTCCCTCTGGGTCCCACTGACCCTCGTGGCTCCCTTTCCTGCAGCTGCCCACCGATGGGCCATCAGCCCAGGACCCCAGTGGGTCCTGTCACTGGCTCTCTGCCACCAGCTAACTGGGAGACCTTGGCTAAGATGCCAGCCTCCTCCCCAGGCTGTCCCTTACTCCCCTGACCGTGAAGGGTGGGGTGAACTGCCCTGTGGGGAGGTGGCAGGAGCCCCATTCTTCAGATGAAGAGGCCACAGCTCGTAAACCTGGAAGTTGGGATCAAATTACTAACAGCAAATGGTGGGGCTGGGCCGCCGTGTGAGAACAGGGTGGTCTGGCTCTACGGGGCCTGTCCCTGTCCCCCCGCCTGGGGTGGAGCGGCCCTTCCTGGAGATGGTGCAGGGCTGCCAGGGACCTGGCCTTTATCCAGCCCCGTCCTGCTTTAGCCACACAGGAGGCTGCCGTGGGTATCCCAGACCAGCTTCCTTCAAGGGCCTTGGAGGACTGGGGAGTGGTCAGAGCACTGACGCACGGCAGCAGCGTGTTATGGGCCGTCCTGGCCCTGTAAACCTCGGCTCCGGCTTCCCGACGAGGGCTCGCAGATGGGGATTAAGAGGCTTGTGTGGCTTCTGATGGGCTGGCCACAGGCAGGTGGGAGGCAGGCATGGGCCTAGCAGGACAGGGGGCCCTGAGACCAGGGAGGCCGGGAGGAGCCTTCAGGCAGCAGAGGCTCCGAGGGCCTGAGAGCCTGGGTCGCCCCTGGCGCAGCACCAGCTCCTTTAATCTGACTCCTTTGAGTGGCTGCGTTTCTCCAGGATTGCTGTCCTCCTTCCAGAGGGCCTTTCTCCCAGTCGTGCACTGTTCTTTCTTTTGTGTGATTGTGCGACATCCTGGGGCCGCTGCATGAGGGAGGCCTGGAGTGTTCAGAGCCCAGCCTTATGCTCCTTCATACAGCGCCTTGCCCCAGGGGCCTAGGGACCGCCGGCCCTGCTGAACACAGCTCGGCCCTGGGGGCCCCCGGGGAGAATGGGGTGAAGTGGGCTGTGTGTCCCCGGGCCATGGGCCCTGCAGATGCTCAGTCTGTTCCGCGGGCCTGTGGCCTGGGTGTTGCTGCGGAGAAGGGCATGCATTTCCCCTCTTGTGCACGAGCTGAGGGTTTGCCAGCGGACCTGCCCATCCCCAGCCAGGTACGAAAGCTGGCCACTGTCCCCTCGGCCCGGCTGTAGAGAAACCAGGCCCTGGGATTGGGGTGGCGGAGTGTCAGACTGTCCCCCAGCAGCCTCTTTCCCCACCTTCTTGCACTCTGTGTGTGAGCAGGAGGCTTGGTTGGTGGCGGGACCCTCCTTTTCTTCTTGAGGCAGCAAGAGCTTTTCTTGTCTTTTCAAAACCGGGTAGGGCGACGGCGGGCCTGGTGTAGTGAGCTCCCACGCTGCGTGGTTGCTGATCGCCTCCCATTAACGGGCGACCCTGACCCTGGCTTGCCCGTTAAGTTGTCGCTTATCAGATGACTGGACGAGCCGGACCTCTCTCTGGGGGTTTTAAGGACTGGCTTTAGGGTGGGCCCCCAGGAAGGCAGGTGGAGGAGATGGGTGTTGCTGGAGGCCGGCTGAACCGGAAGGCCACGTGTCCCCGAGGATGGCATGAGAGCTGGGGCGGTCGGGGGCGCCCTTCTTCCTCTGACATCCCCCAGCCCCCTTCAGGGGCCCCCGCATCCTCCCGACACCCAAGCACACTCACCTTATCTCCCACACTCCCCCAGGTCCTCTCTCTTCCCTCCAGTCCCCTCCTCTCACAGCACACACCTTGCCCGCCCTGCGCCCTCCCCCCCCCCCCCCCCCACCCACCGGTGTTCGTGCTCCTGGCCGAGTGTGCGCTCGCCGCACCACACTCCCTGGGGGAGGGTGTTAGTAGCTCCTATGGTTTGGATTTGTGCCTTCTCCCTCTTAACTTGGTCAGCTTCTATTACTCCGTGAACTGGGGGGGCTTCTGCACATTTATGATGGTCTTGCTGGCCGCTTGGCCCTGTCGTCGCAGGGATGTGCGCCCCTCTGTCTGTGGCGAACTCCGGAAGTCTGTCTTACCTGGGGTGCCCCCCCCATCTGAAAATCAAGGCTCCCGAGGCTCACCGGCTGGAAGGGAGTTCCCCAGAGCCTCACGCCTGTCAGGGCAGGGGTAGGGCCAAGGGCAGGGGCGGGGGCTGCTCTTTCTGCCCCAGCAGCTGCTTTGGGGCACTGGGTCTGAGAGGAGCCCCTTCCTGGCAACTTTTTGGGTGCCTGCATTTTGATGTCATCCTTGTCGGGCGGCCAGAGCCGTGTCCCCGCCCGCCCTCAGCAGAGGACCCCCCAGGAGCCCAGCATCTGGCCTGCAGCCTACGGGAGCTCAGCTGAGCCTGCTTGGAACACACTCTGGAAACTTCTCGCCAGACTCTGCTCTGGAGTTCCTAACCCTCCCCACCCCGTTTGGTGAGATTGCTCCGAGTGTGCTGGGCAGACTCTCTGAGTCCTCCCACGGAGAAAGCGTTTCTCTGGGCGGCAGGAGAAATGTTCCCCGCTCCCTGGTTTCCCTGGTCTGTGGGGGCCTTTTGGAACTTGGGCCCAATCCACCTCCTGGTGGCTTCACCCCAGCCAGGCCCATGGTCTGGAGCTCCTCGGGGACTCTGCGCTGGGGGCCTGCCAGCTCCCCGGTTCTGGGGAAGAGCTGCCTCTGCCTTCCCGGGGCATTCTGGGAAACTCTGGGGCCCTGCAGGGAGCCTGGGGGGGGGGTTGCCTGGGGGGTGGGGGGAGGGGGGGTTGGCGGGGGGGGGGGCGCCTTTGCTGCGGGTGTAGGGGGGGGGCGAGCGGGGGGGGGGGGGGGGGTCGACCCAGCAGGGTTTCCCGGAGCCCCTACTGTGTGCCAGACGCTGCAGAGCCAGGGAAGCAGAGCACACGGCGGGCAGGACCACAAGCAGAAAGCTTCCCGTGTGGAGCCGAGTCTGGGCCTTGGGTTCCATGAGACGCAGGGACACGTGTGTGATGGCAATGGCAATCAGTAGCAGCAGTGCTAGTGGCCACGCATTCAATGCTGGCAAGACGTTATCTTCCTGACCCTGTGAGTGAGGGAAGTCGGCACTCGTCTCTCTTGCTGGGCCCCTTGGTGACCTTGCAGGGACTCTACAAGGTTGGTCCCCTTGAGTGGGACCAGACCCTAGTTGGGTCCAGTGCAGTGACCCAGCCACACCCAGGGCCGGGAGGGAGCCGTGCCCCTTGAGATGGATGGCTGTCACCTCTGTCCCCTCTGGGTCCAGGGCTGGGATGCAGGGAACAGTCTCGCTGACACGCTGGCTCTGGGCCCCAGGGGGCATGACGGAATCGCTCGTGATTCTGGCTGCAGTGGCCCCAGGGCCGGAATCCGGCAGAACACGGTGTCAGCAGAAGCCGCCAGCCATGCAGCTCCAAGGCCCTGGCGGGGGGGAGGGCTGGGAGCAGGGCCAGGCTCTGCCCGCTCCTTCCAGGGAGGGTCTGGGCACCTGCCCACTGGGCTGAGAGCCCTGCAGGCCTAGGGGCCTTTCTGCTCTGGAGAGAGAGACAAGGACATCGGACACCTGCCTCCCGGATTTTTCCCCTTCAGAAGGGCTGCTCCGATCTGTCTCATGTGCCCCACCCAGCCATCCGTCCGAAAGCTGTAGTAAGCACTGTGTCACTCCTCTGAGACCGATGGGGAGACCAAGGCTGCTGGGAGAGTCGTACTGGTCCGCTGTCTGTGAGCACGTGGTGGGTTTGGCTACCGGCGATCTGGAGTCACATCTTGTAGGCACCCCACTCCCTGTGTGGTCCTCAGCACGTCACTCTCCCTCTCTGAGCCTCACGCCCCTCACCCATATTACCAGGACAACCTTAGGACCTCCCTCCTAGGGATGTCAGCGGGCAGAGTCCCTCATGGAGGGTCTAGCAAGCTGGCAAAACTCCGGAAGTGGTGACCAGTCAGTGGGAGCAGAGGAAGGATGGGAGGGAGGAATCTAAGGCCCCACTCACAGCCTCCAGGTCCCCTGGAATGAACATGCTGTGCGCCCCTCGCCTGGACCTGTGAGCCCCAACTGGGGCCATGCATAGCCCATAGCAGAAGCCCCCGGTTAATCTCCCATGAGCCTTGGCGCTGCTGCAGAGAATCCAGACCCCGTTCAAAATGACCATCGCCACCCACCGTGGCCTCCGTTGTCCAAGAGGAGGCAGTGTGGGGGATGGGAAACCCGGAAGCAGAGCCCAGAGCACCTAGGACCCCAGCTCCCATCATTCCTTCTCTGGGCTCCCTGTGTTCATCTGAGAGGTGAGTGGTGGATGGTCCTTCCCGGGACTCCGGGCCCTGAGAACACCCATGTTGGCCTTTGGTGGCATTAGCAGGCACGTGCCACCTGACTGCTTGTCTGTCTGTCTAGGGCGTTACGTGAGAATCACAGTAGCCTATGTGTCCTGGGGCTTGGCCCAGAGCACCGGCTCCGTAAATGTTGACTCTTAACTGTTTTTGTGATTTGTCATTCAATTACCTCCCCAGTCCTCTGTGTTCCAGAGAGCTGAGCCATGGACCTCAAACACACAGGGTGTGGATCCTGTTAGTGGAACCGGGTGAACCAGGAGGGGCCCTGTGGGAGACAGGTCCCAGGAAGGGGGACATTGTAGAGTCGAGTTAGGAGAATTTACAAAGACCCACTGTTCTTGGTACCATATCCCCATTCTCATGTGCACATTTCTTAACCCTCAAAACTCCATGCAAAGTCAGATGCATGGATGCATTTTTCTGGGGAGAAGATCAGTAACTCTCACCGGGTTGTGTGTCCCCCAAAAGTAAAAAGCCACTGTTACAGGTGCACTTACCTGTACACAGACTCATAAGCACTGTGCACGCGAGCCAGCCCCTCATTATTCCTTGAGAACGCCACACTTGTTCCCGTCATTATGTCTTGACACCTGTTCTTTCTTCCGCTTTTCTGCCTGTTTCCTGCTCTAGGAGGCCTTCTCTGCTAACTTCTGCCAGCCGAAGGTTCTCTTCGCTGCCCTAGGCACTTCTCTGTATGCAGCTGTTTCACACTTGCTAATAAATTATCACTTTCTTATATGTGGTCCCATGTGGTCTTTGGAGTGCCTCACATGCGTGTGCCCTGTCTCTCCCACTAGATAGAAAAAGTAGCTGAAATTGGAATTTGGAATCCTTTGACCCGCCCCTGGTTTTTCTTTTATGTATTGATTCCTCACTGGTCCATGGCTGTGGCATTCCTGAGGAGCACCACAGCTGGCAGAAGCACTGTTGGCAAGATCAGAGTCTCAGAGAAGATAAGAGCAGGGGGCTGGGGGGCGGCGAGAGAAACAACGAAGATGGCATTGAGTATAAGTTTTCAAAAACTGCCATAAATAAAAGTTCTAGGAGACATCTCTGCCAACACAAACCAGCTTTGTCCACACCTAAAAACCAGCTCCAGTCAGTAACCTTTCCCTGAATTACGCTCTTCGATGGATAAGAGACTTGGCCACTGTCTTGATGTGCCGAGGGTGAATTCTCCTGTGAGGTTTCTTCTAGAGTCTGTTCTGGTAATTAATGTTTTTCAAGGACCTTATCGTTTTCATCCTGGTAGTCAAGTTAATGGGCATCACTTCTTTAGAATACTCTCTTAGTGTTTTTCTAATGTCTGTGAGGTCTGTAGTAATGCCCCCTCTTTGGTGCTACTGGTCGTTGGTGCCTTCCCGTTTTCTTCTTGACCACCTAGCTAGGGTTTATCAGTTTGACTGATCTCCTAAAAGGTTTATATTTAAGAGACTGTGCCTTTTACAAGTTTTTTAACCAGCCCATTTGCCCTTGCAATGTAACGTCTTTTGCGCCTGAACCCTCTCTTGCTTTTTTTTTTTTTTTTTTTTTTTGTAAGACAAGATGAAATGTTCATGAGACCACTGGGCTTTTTCCAGGTTATTAATGCTTACAGGAACATTTTTCATGCCCGATCTCCTCTCTCTGTGTTGTCAGTGGAAGTGAGAACTGTTTCTGTCTATCCACCTGCCCTGTGACCTCTGTGGTCATCAAGGTGGTGTGTCCTTGTGCCTGGGGAGGCTTTATCCAGCCTTGCATAAGTAAGACAGATACTAGACTTAAACGTTTGTTAATGCCGATGAGAAAACCGCGTTATGTTAGAACCACAGACTGTAGAGGATTGACGGCTCTCTCTAATATATTGGTGGCTCTCTTATTTGGAACATAAGCACCTAGGAATGTCATGTTTCATTTCTTATTATACAAAGTATTCACTGTTAAGAAGGTTTGTGTCCCTCCCAGGCTACGATGTATATTTTATCTGTCACACAGATAGAATTTGCAATGAAGTATATTTTATCTATAACCGTGATTGAAAGTTCTGTTTCTTTTGTCTTTGCATTTATGGCAAATCTCAAGAGTGTCCCTTCAGAATCCTAGAACTGGGAGGAAGCAGAGATTCTTGAGCACAAAAGCCCTCACTTTGTCAAAGACTCTGTGGCCTGGGAGGGGAAGGGACTCACCCTTGAACTTGGGGCACTGTTCAGAGACTGAGGCAGGATGCTGGTGTCCTGGGACCTCTCTGCTTCATCAGCCAAGGTTGTCCCTCTGGCCACAGGTATCTTGATCTGTTTGCATTCACGATTTGAGGGGCCATGAGATCCCCAGACCCGGGGTACAAAGAGGGCACTTATGGGGGTGAGGCAGACAGCATCCTTCTGTGAGCCTACCGCCCCTCCATCTCCAGTGCTACCCCTCCGAGCCATGGGAGGTTTTTTTCTATAGGAGTTGGCATTCTGTTTATTTATTTATCTGTCTTTGGGGGTGGGTGCAGAGGAGGGGAGAGGAAGAGAGAGAATCTTAAGCAGACTACGTGCCCAGTACAGAGCCTGACGTGGGACTCGATCTCACCATCCTGAGATCGTGACCTAAGCCGAAATCAAGAGTTGGGCACTTAACCGACTGAGCCACCCAGGCTCCCCCTTCTTTAAAAGAGTTGTTTTAACTGCAGTTTTATTGGGATATAATTTGCTCTAAAATATGCCCTTCTGAAGGGTACAATTCAGAGGTCGTATTATACTCAGAGAATGGAGCAACCATCACCACCGTCTAATTGTAGAACATTCTGCATCACCCCTGAAAGACACCCCGTCCTCCCCTCCCCCCAAGTCCCTGATGTTCACGACTCTGTCTCTCTGGATGGGCCTGTTCTAGACACTTGTTGTAGATGGAACCGTGCGACACATAGGCTCTTGTGTCTGGCTTCTCTAGCTTCGTCAAGCGTCGTCAAGGTCCAGCCGCGGGGTAGCGGGTGTGGGCGCCTTGCCCCCCCATTGCAGCTGAGTGGTATTCTGGCGTGTGGATTTGCTGCGTTTGGTCCCTTCATCTGTCAGTGGGCATTTGAACTGTCTCTGCCCCTTTTTGGCTGTTGCCATGAATGCCGCTGTGAACACCCACGCCCAGGTTTTTGCGTCGAAGTATTTCTTTTCTCTCAGGTGTTTACCTAGGACCGGCATTGCTGGGTCCCGTCCTAACCCTGTTCAGCCATCCAGGGACCCGACAGGCTGTTTCCAGCACAGAGTCTCCGCCTCCCACCGGCAGCGCGGGGGGATCTCACGTGTGACTTGCTTTTCAACGGGGAGCAGGGCGGGTGGGCACGTTTCTATATCCGGACACATTCAGTAAATATTAAAGTTCTTTTCCACTCTTGAGCCCCCGTATCAAAATAGGATTTTAACACACACACACACACACACACACACACACACACACACACACACCATTTTTTTTTTTTCTTTTCAATTTGGAAGGGATGGATCCCAGCTCCAGCACTTTCTGTGTGGTCTTGAGCAAGTAACTTTCCTTCTCGGTGCCTTAGTTTCTCCATCTGTAAAACACTTGTGATCGGATCAGCCTCCAAGACAGGTTGGGGGGGGTTCATGCATGTAAAGCACTTGGCATAGTCCCTGGCAGGAAGGGCTGTTAAGTTTACATTACGACTGCATGATTGTTGGAGGGCTTGTGGGACGTACAGAGGAGGAACAAAGGAGACGTTTTTGCCCAGCATCAGCTCAGAGACAGCTCCTGTCCCCACTGTCACAGGTTCCCCCCACCCATGGTCTGCGCCTTCTTTCTCCTAAGTCCAGGCAAAGCTTTCCGTACAGCTGTTCGTCTTGCTCTGGCTTCGCGTCCCGGCATTAACATTTCCCAAAGTTGTTACAAGCACTGTTTTAATATCTTCCCAGGGAAAAGGGCCTTGCCTCCCCCCATTGCCCTCTCGCCACTGGGCACCGAGGAGACCTTCCAGCAGAACAGAGCTGTGGGTCCAGCCCTGGAACTACAGACATGTGTTAGCCAGAGAAGATTCCCTCGAGCTCCCGACGAGCTCCTAGAGTGGGTGTGGTAGGGTGGCCTGGAAGGCCTGAGCCCCCAAAGTTTCCAGAGCATGTGTGGGTGTTGGGGGGAACATGCCTGGGAAGACGGGGGGAGGTGGCACCAAGGGTATCAGGGGCGGCTTACCTGACGGTCTTGAGTCTTTGCTTGAAGTCTAACTTGTTCTGTGCTGGAAACTCTGACGATAGAGCCAGAAAGGAAGTGATAAAAGTCCCCTGTCATTGTGAAAGCCGGAGCTTCCAGCCGTGGTCTCTGTGCGCAGGCGCATGCGTGCACACACTACTGTGGTTGCGGCCACACAATGTGCCATTTCCATGTGGGGTGTCGTGCCTGTCTCCTAGTAGGACTTAAGACTGGGGACGGTGGAACAAGATGCTTGGGTTCAAATCTGGGCTGTACCCCTCACTAGCTGTGTGTTCTTGAGCTAGTCACATTACCTCTCTGTGCTGTGATTTCCCGATCTGGAAAGTGGGATAGTAGCGGCGTTCATACGGAAGCGTGGGCAGGTCAGAACGTTTAAGAGTAGAGCACCAGCCGTTTGACCCAGACTCCTCCTGCACTGCCCATCCTTGGAGAAAAAGGAGTTTTATTGACTACATAGCAACCCCTGGTCACCTGCTGCCCCACACCCAGGTTGTTTCTGGATTTTCCCAGGTAGGGACAGCTCTGCAGTAAGCCTTTTTGAACCTCATTTGCCTCCCCTGGGCCTGTCCCCCGCCCTGGCTCCCACCCTTTGCTTCCTACCGAGTGACCTCCTGGACTGCCCTGGCCTTGCCTTGTGAGGCTGCGGGGAGCCCGTGGGGCAGGGGCAGTGGATCTCCGAGCCTTCCTGCTCCCCCGTGCAGTAAGTGGCCCGAGGGGTGTGAGACCAGGAGGAAGAAACGGTCTTTGGCAGCCTCTGAGCGGCTCGCCTGGACCGGCCGTCTGTCGGAAAGGACCAGGACAGGAGGCGGCAGGCAGGGGTGGGAGCAGCCCAGCTCACACCTGGACTGGGGCTGGAAGCCACCTCTGCCCTTCTGGGAAGGAATAAATGCTTTCCCAAACGAGAGTGCTTCTGCCCACCTGCTACCCGCTCCCCGCCCGGCTCCAGCTGCTGTGGGGCCGCTGGAACCCCCAGGGATGGTGTCCCCAGCAAACCAGCCTCAAGGAGTGCATTTCTTTGGGCTCTCAAGGCTTTATCCAAAGAATGGGGAAAACTCTTGAGCACCCGCGACATGCTCTGTGTTCTCTTCCGCCCACTCCATTCTTCAAGGTTTGTTTGCTGAACACCCACTGGGCGGGGAGGCAGCCCAGAGGGAGTGATAAACTCACCCCCTTGTTGAGTATCTGTGCTGGCCCCATGCTTTAGGTGTGAATCTGTTTCCTTTAAAAAAAAACTCATTTTGAGGTTGTCATAGATTTACGTACAGCTATGAGAAAGAGCAGAGAGCTTGTGTACCCTTTGCCTTGTTAGCCTGGTGGTGACATCTTGCGTAACCATAGGACAGTATCCCCAGCAGGATACTGACCTTGACACAATCCCCGGTGTTATACGTACTTGTATGCATGTGTCTGTGTGTCTCTGTGTGTCTCTGTGTCCCTGTGTCCCTGTGTGTGTATCTATGCGTGTGTGTGCCCGTGTGTGTCTCTGTGTAAGTATGTCTCTGAGTGTGTGTGTCTGGGTATCTTTGTGTGTGTGTGTGTCTGTGTGTGCTCTCTCTGTGAGTGTTTGTGTCTGTGTGGCCTGTTTCATTTTACAGGGAGGAAGTGAGGCTCAGGGTCAAGGCCTTGGCCAGGACCAGCCTGCCAGGGCGCAGCAGAGCTGGGCTTCATGTCCAGGCATTCTGACCCCACATCCCTGAATTGCTCTGGGGAAAAAAAAGTCACGTTTACTCTTCGCTGCTGTTCTTAGACTTGTAATCCCACTGGTCTCTGCGGCAGCTGTGAGCTGAAAGCCCGGACTGGCTAGAACCGAACATGTTGGTGCTGGGCTGTGGGCTTCTGTTTCACAGACCAGGACACTGAGGCTCAGAAGTTAACAGTTTGCCTAACTTCCCCCAGCTAGCTGGCCTGGGGCTGGTCTCAGTCTCTCTCCTCAGGTCTACATGTGACAGGGACCACAATAAACTTCTTTTTCCAAGAAGTGAAAGGACAGAAGACACTTTTGATCACAAGTACCAGGCTCAGGATTCAGATCAGCTACGAGGAAGATAGCAGGGGGCATTTGGGAACATTTCTGGGCAGGAGGTGACCTCGGACACTTAGCATGCCCCAAATGTGTGCCAAGGAACACTAATGACTCAGGTTTTGAGGTGACTCTTCTTTCCTTGCTTACATATGTTTGGGAACTGTAGGTTAAAGAAATCAATATAGGGTTGTGTGCTGCAGGACTTATCAGTGCCTTTAATGCTCTGACGTACCCTCCTGGCCCTCTGAAGAGAGGACAGATTGCCATTCTGCACAGTATATTTCAGGAAGTGCTTGGTAAGACGCACTGTGGTGTGAGATTCTGAGTGCTGAGGACATCGATTTCTCTGATGTGTCTGGCCGTGGGGCCAGCAGCCCTCCAATGAATGTGGAGGCTCTTGCCCAGCATGGGAAAGGCTACGGAGTGACATGACATGTGGGAAGTGGGATACAGATCTGTCCACCCGCCGTGATCACAGCCATGTGCCTCTGTGTGTGTACCTTGTGGACAAGGAGGGGAAGTCAGCTGTCTTAGGTTGACAACATTTCAGGTGATTTATTATTTTTAATATAAGATTTTTCTTTCTGAAACCAACAAAGGAGGTTGGGCTCCATTCACTGGGGCAATAAAAAGCCATTGTGTGTTTGAAGCAAGGGCTGAAGGCAACCTAACAAAAGCGGTTTTAAGAGAATTTTTCTGTGTGGCGTTGGGCAGGCCAAGCTGGAAGGAGGAGGGGGCCCGGCAGAGACCACTGGGCGCCAGCAGCCGTGGCCCTGGCCTAGGCCCGAGTGGTGGCTGAGAAGGGAGAGCTGGGTGTGGCCTCACAGCTCTGTGGTTTCCTGGGGCCCAGAGAGGTTATGTCACTTGCCTTGAGTCACACAGTGGACGGTCTGCAGACCTGGGACCTGGCTGTAGCTCTGAGTTCAGAGTCTTGGAACATTGCCCCGTGGCACGTCTCTGTCTTCATCTGCATCACAGTTTTGCCAGCTTTCCGGGTATGTACTGCTCATCTACGCGCTAAGGAAGTAAGACTCGGGGGGGGGGGGGGGGGGGGGGGCGTGTGTGTATGAGTATGTGCGTGTGTGAAGGGGGGCAGAGAATCCGGACGTCCGCTGCATCTTGACCCCACGACTGTCTCCCCGACAGAGAACATTCAGGAAGCCCCAGGCCCCTGCAGCACCCCGACCGCCGCGGGAAGGACGCAGACAATGAGCGCCTCCGCCCTGTTTTAATAATCGTGAGCAGCTGCTTTCCAGCCACTTCTGGTCTGTAGGTCCTCGTTGGATGCTTTTGGGGCCAGGAGCGCTTCTGGATTTTTCAGCGCCATAGACGGGGTTTCTGTGCGGAGGCTGTATTTTCTGGAACACCCGGTGGGGCCCCCTCTCGTCAGCCGCCGTGGTGCTTGTGTACGGAACACGTGAACATTCACACCCGGCGGGGACAGAGCTGAGGTAGAGCAGCCGGCGGGCTAGGTGGGCCTCGCTGCGGAAGGAGTGGGGGAGACTCCGGGTCTCCAGGACTTCTGGCCTCGGGGCCTGGGGAAGGGTTGGGCGTCTGTGTTGAGCAGACGCACAGACATTGCGGTGTCCTGAGTGGGGCGACTCTCAGTTTTGGTGACCAGGAGAGAATGTCTCTCTCTTGGATTTTTCCAGGATTGAGAAGCCTGGGGAGGGCGCAGGTCTGACCGTAAACATGGGTGGGAGGTGAGGTCAGGTAGCCCAGAGCAAGGGAAGCGCTGGACTTTACCCCCAGACCCCCTCCCTGGGGGACTGCAGTGCGTGTGTGTGCCAGGGGGCACTGGAGTGTCTTGGTTTGCTCCGCCCTGTGCCCCCCCTCCACCCAAGCTGCTGGCAGCTAGGCCTGCCCGGACCTTGAGCAGCCACATCAGCTCTCCCAGCAGCGGGTCACCGTCCTGCACAAATGCTCCCCAGTGGCCCTGGGAGGGAGTCCTGGAGGCTGCGTGTTCAGACGGGGTGGGGCCTGCCGGAATTTGCATTCCCTCATTCAGAAGCTAAATGGATCTTTTATTAAGATCAGCAAGATCCATTTTTAACTGAATTTGAAGGTCACTCCGTGCTGCGGTTCCTTCCCAGAACGCTGAGGGCAGCTGTGTATCCACGGCGCTTGAGGACCGGCCACCAGCCTTGGAGTGGGCCACCCTGTGTCAGGGGTCCCAGGACCCCAATACAGGACCCTGGGCCAGCAGCTTCCTTCCTGTGGGGTCAGGTGAGGGACCAGATATGATTTGTTCATTGGTCTACCATCTACCGGCCACCTAGCATGTGCCAGACACAGGGGAGGACCAGTCCTGGTTCCCAAAGAGCATGGAGCCCAGTGGGAAAGCTGAACAGATGGACAGAGGATTCCAGGACAGGGGAATGAGGGCTGGGCTGGGGTCAGCATTTGGGGGAAGGATTGTAGGAACACATTGAGGCCCCCGTTCACTTGAGGAGGGGCAGGCCAGGCTTTGCAGCTTTCTAAAACCACGTCCATATCCCAGTTTAGGGCCAAAAACCCAAGAGAAGCCAGCACGTCAGACTGTGGTTCTTGAAGATGAGAGCCACGGGAGCTGTGTTTCTTTCCAGCTGCCGGTGGTCGTGAGAGCGCCAGTCCCTTGGCCGGGCTAAAGTAAACACCTCTGTATGCCGGGTCATTTGGCACTTTTCTCTCTGGATTAAGGCCACGTGTCACACGAGTCAGGAACCTGGTCCCAGTGTCCCTGTTTCGTGTCCTCTCGGAGTGAGCCCCTTAATCAAGTGCTTCCATCTCCTGGTTGGACAGTGGGAAAATTCTCAGGGCCCCTAACCCGTTCTGGCTGAGAGGCCAAGGCCTACGGGACGGGGGTGTGTGCCCTCTGCGGCCACGTAGGCGAAGTCGGTCTGAGCAGAGCACAAGGCAAGCATGATTGTCTTAAAGTGTGTTTCTGCTGTGCCTTTGATGTGTGGTGAGCGTATAGGGCACTTTCCAGATGCAATCAGTGATCTACAGAATGTGCTTTCTCTGAGCTTCCTGCCAAGAGTGCCTGTGTGATTGGGGACCCTTCATGTCCTGGGACGCTGAGCCAGGGCCTACCAGTTCCCCGCTCCTGAGGAGTGGGTCTTCTTGTAGAGAGGTCCCACCTCCCAGGAAGGCAGCCTTGATGGTCTGGGCCTGAAGCCTCCCGCCTGCTTTGTCCCTCCTCTTTTCTGTAACCCTCAGGCCCACAGAATGTCCAGGAGAGGAGCCCGCATGTCCCTTGATGGAAAAGAAAAGCGGGCTTTCCCTCTGTGGGCCACATGAGTGGATGGGTGCGAGGCCGTCGAAGGGCACGCAGTCCGCCCTCAGCCAACATTTCCCAAGTGCCACCTGGGGGCAGGCGCTGCCCCGGGGCTGGGTGAGGGTGCCCTTGGCCGTGGACAGCATAGATAGAAGTCTCCGCCGGCTAGGAGCTGACCTTGCAGCCAAGGAAGGAGACAAAAAAGAAGTGAATGAACAGAGCCTAGGGCAGGCGCGTCTGCTGGTGGCCTGGGGAAGAGGTGGTGGCCAATGGGGGGGTTGGGAAGGAGGTGGCCGTGAATCCCCCTGGCCAAAAGCTTGGCCTGGGGAGGAACGCCAACTGCTCCCCCTGTAGGAGGACCCGGTGGCTTTAGAGGTGCTGTGTGCTTGCCCCCAGATGACCCTGGATGCCACTGTTTGATTCTGAAGAGCCTTGCAGAGGACCTCCCCCCCCCACACCACCTCTTGGCACCCCCACGCCCAGCTCCCTGCCCTCTGGGCTTGGGTCCCGGCACTGGCCTCCTGGCCAGGCCACCTCTGAGTGGGCGAAGTATGAGCTGGGGTGTGGGGTTCCTTCTGTCCCCTGGTGGGGCACAGAGAGTACATAACAGAGGGGCATGCTGTGTGTTCTGTCAAAGGCATCCTGGCTTAACCTGAAAAAGAGGCAAGTTTGTTCACCAAGACTCCACTCCTTCATTTCTATGTAAATAGATACTTGGTTTCCTTGTCTGTCAAAAAGCATTTCAGGTGGGAACTTGGAGTTTGCGCCTCTTAGCTTTTTCTCTCTGTGATCTAAGTTTGGGAGCTCAGGATCCAAAAAGGATGAAACAGGGCATTCCGTCCAGATGGCAGACTTTGCCCTCTTAGCCACGGGCAGCAGGGAGGGGTTTTGAGCAGGAGCACAATGTGACAAGAGGAGAGGCTGAGCCCCTTGTGACGGTCCAGGCAGTGTCTGGAGGGTGGAAGCTGGGCAAGCAGGCCAGAGGCTACTGCATTGGTCTGAGCACAGATGTGGGGGCAGCACGGACAGCCACCGTGGGATGGAACAAGCTGGGCTTGGAGACAAGCTCCTGGGCCGGGAACCCTAACCACCTGCTCTGACTCTGCCGTGCTCTCTTTTCTCCTAAACAAAAATAGCTAGGACTGTCACCCTTCCTTCTGCCACTTGAGGACAATCCCACCTTCTCCCCTGCCTGCTCCCTGACACCTTGTCACTCTCTTCCTCCTCTTTCTTTCCACCTTCAGATATACTTGGGTCTCATTTTTGTCACTAGCAGGTGCTTGTCCTTGTGGGCCAATTTTATCTTCCCCTGTGAGGCTCCAGGTCCCTCGGGGCAGGGACCTCTTGAAAGAACCCTTGGGTGTCCTCCCTTGCCCAGCATCAGGCAGCCAGGCCAACGCCACAGTGACTTACTGTCGTCCTGCTGTAAGGGGGATAATTAATGTCTGTGGAGCGTTTTCCCGAGGGCTTCCGTCCCATTGTCCCACAGGCTGCCCGTCCTCCCCGTATCAGGAGCAGGGAAACAAGGAAACTGCTCAGAGAGGTCACTGGACTGGCCCCACATCACACAGCTGTCCGTGGTGGAGGCTAGACGTGAACCCTGAGCCCTGGTCTCTGGGCGCCGGGTTCTGTCCCCGGGGTGGGTGTTTCCCAGCTGTGGGCCGGCACTGTCACACAGGGTGACTTCCTTTCAGGGACCTGCAGACGTGGCCCTAACTGACAGCGAAATCACAAAGAGAGAAATTTTTATTTTTTGACCCCTTCTTTAGCCCTACTGCAAGGAGATGGCTCAGGGCTGGTTTCTCGTCCAATGTCAGTATTTTTTTTTAAATTGTGCTAAAATGGATGTAATATAAAATTTGCCATAAGCCCATGGCATTGCTTTTTAGTTTTCAGACCCTTTTGGATTTCAGAATTGAGGATAAAGAAGGTAGTGCTTTAGTGTGAAATCCCTGTAGATGTGTTTAGTTAACATCTGTGGCTGGTGACCGATACTGGCTTTTTAAAAAATCTTTAAAAGGTTTTTAAAAAGCAAGTTGATGAGGGAATGCTTGGCTGGCTCAGTCGGTAGCGTGTGCAACTCTTGATCTCTGGGTTGTGAGTTCAAGCCCCACATTGGGCTTAGCCATTACTTAAAAATAAAATCTTTTTTTAAAAATATGAGTTGATGGGAAGGAACATTTCAGGGAAATGGTAGTCCCGGTGGGTGTTAGGGGAGCTGCCCTCAAGGGCTCCCTCCCGGGCCCCGGTGACCGTCAACTCCCCTGTATGCGATGTGTGGAAAGCTGGATTCCAGAACCGACCCGCCTACCCACGCAGGTGTCAGGACCTGGACAGGGAAGGGCCGGGCAGCTGCCTCTGGACCCAGAACTGCCCGCCCCAGTTCCCATTGCCTTCTGGAATCTGGAATCTGGAGAAAGGGGTCTGAGTGCTGGGGTCCCTGGGATCATGGGCCTTCCCGCCAAGGGCTGGGAAGTGCTGCAGGACACTGCGGCCCAAGTGGCTATGAGGGGCCTGCTGAGGCCTTGGCCTAGCTTGTGGGGCCAGGGAGCCGCTGCTAGGCTGTGGGAAGCTGGAGGCCCCCAGAGCGGAGCGCCGCGCAGGTGAGCGGGAGTTGCTGCGGGGAAGGAGGCTGGTGCTTCCTGCATGGCTCCGGGCCAGGTCAAGCGTCCCCACCCCGCTGCATTTGTAAATATGTGGGGCCTTTTTAGGTACCCTGTGTCACATGCTATGTGGGGTTGCCCACATCCCCGGGTCCCTGCGGTCCTCAGAAGGACCCACGAGAAGGAATCGCCACCCTCCCCCCACCACCCTGAGAGCCCAGAGCGCCCTCTCCAGAGAAGCTGTGTGTCTCTTGGAAGGTGCCCGTGGTCCTGGAGGCGACTCGGGGCCACACCAGGAACCCCTGTGTGGAGCCTCACAGAAATCACACCAGTTCCCTTGTCTGTTTTCACGTGGGTGCCCTCCTTGGAGCCCACATGTGGTCTTCCCAGGCCCAGAGTGGAGCCAGGCCCGGCCGGGGGGGTGGGGTGGGGGGCGGAGGCCAGGGGTCAGGCCTCGTCCCGCTGCCACCCTGGCGACAAGCTGCAGGCTCCTGGCGTGCCCCAGCTCCTGGGGAGGCAGGCCGGCCAGCCCTGGGCTCCCTCTCGAGCCACTCCTCCCCCCCCACCCTCGGCCAGAACATCTGTGTGCTGCTGGGGAATGTGGCTCCCAGCCCTGGTCCACCCCAGAGAGGGTTTCTCCCCAGATGCTCGCGCCTTTGGCCCCCAGCCTTTCTTCTAGGAGCAGGTCCTGAGGAGCACCTGAGCTCTGAATTCACATCTGGCTCTGCGATCTCTCCCAGGGCTCCCACCTCTTACCCTGACACCCCCTCCAACCTCTTGCCATCTCCCCCCAGCTGTCCCTCCCAGTGCTCCATTCAAGACGGCCACCCAGACAGAGCCTCTTGCAGGCCAGGCCTGGACCTGTGGGCCTTCTGGGCCTAGAGCAGGGCGAGGGGGAGCATCAGGTCTGCCCAGATGGCGGTCCTGACCGCAGCAGGGACATGCATGTGTGCAGAGCCCGGGGAGTTGAGTGAAGAGCCCTGTGGCTGGGCAGGGCAGGGCCGGGTGAGGGCAGCGTCGGAGGCCTGGGATGGGAGGGGGAGACGCCCGAGATCCGGGAAGTCCGGGGTGTGGGCCTGATGTGGGGCCGGGGCACAGCTGACCCACGTGGCGGGTGATGATCTGCTGCGTGCCCCCAAGAGGGCCGGCACCCCGATTCACATCTGGCTCTGCGATCTCTCCCAGGGCTCCCACCTCTTACCCTGACACCCCCTCCAACCTCTTGCCATCTCCCCCCAGCTGTCCCTCCCAGTGCTCCATTCAAGACGGCCACCCAGACAGAGCCTCTTGCAGGCCAGGCCTGGACCTGTGGGCCTTCTGGGCCTAGAGCAGGGCGAGGGGGAGCATCAGGTCTGCCCAGATGGCGGTCCTGACCGCAGCAGGGACATGCATGTGTGCAGAGCCCGGGGAGTTGAGTGAAGAGCCCTGTGGCTGGGCAGGGCAGGGCCGGGTGAGGGCAGCGTCGGAGGCCTGGGATGGGAGGGGGAGACGCCCGAGATCCGGGAAGTCCGGGGTGTGGGCCTGATGTGGGGCCGGGGCACAGCTGACCCACGTGGCGGGTGATGATCTGCTGCGTGCCCCCAAGAGGGCCGGCACCCCGATT
>NW_019154114.1:19177445-19193438 GCF_002288905.1 Enhydra lutris kenyoni
TCCCTTGCAGGACACAGAGTGGGGAGAGAGGAGGGGGGACCGCAAGTCTGTTTCACTGGAAGGAAACGGAGGCCAGGGAGTGGGGTTGTCTCTTCTGTAACAGCTCTGTCGAGCTCAGATTCCCATACCGTGCCACTCACTCACCTGACACGCGTAGTTCGGTGGCTGTTAGGACACATGGCGTTCCCCAGCCACCACTGCAGTCTGTTTTAGGACCTTGCTGCCCCCCTAGAAGGAAAACCCGTTAGCCATCACTCTGCACCCCCTGCCCCCCCAGAGGGAAACCCCGTTAGCTGTCACTCTGTACCCCCGCCCCCAGCCCTAAAGGGACCACTCGTCTCCTTTCTGACTCTGGGTGTTTCCATTCTGGACATTTGATATAGATAAAGCCCCCTCACCTTTCGTTTGAGCCCAGCGTCTTTCACATTGCCAAGCGCATCCGTGTTGGGGCACCTGTCGGTTTTCATCCCTTTTCATGGCTGAGTGATATTTGGTCATGTGGCTCTGTTGCCGTCCATTTCCGTGTTCGTCCCGTGACGGGCATCCGGTGGCCGTGCACAGTTCGTGTGCAGACCTGTGTTTTCCTGCTCTCGGGCCGGTAGTGGGAGCGGATTTGCCGGGTCCTGCGAGGCCTGCCACACTGTCTTTCCATGGCGCTGCCCCTTCTCGCGTTCCCACCCACAGTGCACGGAGGTTCCAGTCGCTCCGTGTCCTCCCCGGCTCCGGTGGCTGCTTGTCTTCTTGCCAAACTAGTGGGTGTGATGTGGTCCCTCCCTGTGTTAAGCGGTGAGGTTTGAACCGTGGTCTTTCTGCCTCCAGAGGCCATGCCCTTCTACCCCAAGAGCTTACCTGGATGCGGCTGTCCTCCCCGAGACTCCAGTGTCCTTGTCAGCAGGCCAGCCCCTGGAGGGCAGGGTCGCTCAGCTCCTGAGCCCCCACGACACCAGGCCGGGCCCCTCGCGCCCCACCCCCAGCCAGCCAGGGCTGCTCTGCTCTTACAGCTCCTTTCTGGGTCTTCAGGCGAGGACCTAGGTGGGTGGTAGACCATAGGCCCAGAGTTCTGGAGTCCAGACTGTCAAAACCCTCGACTGGGGCGTTCTGGAGAAAAGCCCCTCAACCCCCCCAGAACGTTCTGGACAGATGGCTTGCCTAAATCATGAGTCATAAGAGTTCTCATCTGTGGGACATGTGCACATGTCTTAGCTCACTTGATCCTCCCCACGGCCCTTGAAGAGATGAGTGCGACAAATGCCCAGAAAGGTCAGACCACTGGCCCAAGGCTGCACAGCAGAGCCAAGATTCAAACCCAAGATTTGACTGTCCACGATCAGTCCACGCTCAGGCCTCACAGTCTTCCTTTTTTTTTTTCATTTCCTTCGGTTTCCTCTAGCCTGCTGGTCCCCACAGTCTTGACATTGTGTGGTGGGGGTGAACGGCCACCATGAAGGTCCCCGCCCACGCCCCCCCCCCCCCCCCGCTTGGGCAGCCCATCGTGTCCTCTTGTTAGCACTGAGGGGTATCCCTGTGAGCCAGGAGCCATGGGAAGCTCTATGGAGTGGAACAACAGGGACCTGCCTACAGAGGCCTCGCAGCCCGTGAGGGGATTGGAACTGAACTCCAGGTGACCTTTCTGGGTCATTCTTTCATCCAACAATTCGTCCATTCTGCAAGGATCTGTCGAGCGCAGGACATCTGGGAACGAAGACACACGGATTCATAGAACCAGCCCCAACCCCTCCTCATGGGGCTTCTAGTCTGGAGGTAGAGAGACAGTGCGAGTCACCAAGTCCCACACACAAGTGTGCGTTTGTAGTTGCGGGGTGGGCTCAGAAGGAGGGGGTCATAGTACGAGGGACGTAGGTGATGGGGGCCTTTAACTTCGTGGAGACATCTGGGAGGCTTCCTGGGGGAAGTGACTGCTGATTCAAGGTCTGAACAATAAGGGGGAGTGGACCAGGAATAAGAAAGGAGGGAAGAACCCCACGTGCAAAGGCCCTGAGGCAGGAGAAAGGCCCAAGGTGGGGAGGCTGTGTCTGGAGAGGAGGCAGAGGAGGCAGGCAGGGCTGGAAGCACCACCAGGTGAAGGACTGGGGGCAGGAGGGCTCCCATTGAAGGCTTTCAGCTGGGAGTGACATGGCTAGATTTTCCATATGAGGAACCTCGTGGTTCTGGAAGGTACAAGCAAAATGAAGGCCACAGGTTTTCAGCCTGACTTGTGGCAGCAGCGGAGGCTGTCCCGGGGCAGAGAGACAGCGGCTGTTCCCTAGGGCTTGTGTGACCCCCTGGAAGCCGCAGGGGGACTCTGGGCAAGCTGTAGAAAGCATCTACCTCCCTTGGCCGAGGCCAGGGACCCTGGAGGAAAAAAGAGTCCCCCCTCCCCCACCCCTCTGCCTGCCCTTCCTGCTGCCGCCGCACCTCTACCTCAGCTGGGCCTCCACGTCCTCACCACGCTCATTCATTCACAATCTCCAACTGCCTCCTCCAGAAAGGGGGACGCTTCCAGGCCTCGAGGATGGAGGTGCTGGCCCTGGGCCAGCCCCACTTGCCTGCCCACCACCCCTCCCCAAACGCCCCCACCCTGGCCTGCCCTTTCTCTATAGCAGGCCGAGTGCTCATCCCCGGCGTGGAGAGGTGGGCCTGGGGCTGCGGCCAAGAGAGGAGAGACTGTTTACAGCCTCTGGCGGTTCTTGGCTCCAGCCGTCCGGCGGGCGGGCCTCACGGTGACATGTTTATTCTCCAGGCCCCGCTGCTGGCCCCGGCTCCTGGCAGGGCCCGGCGCAGGGTTCTTGGTGCTGGGGACGGGCTGGCGGCTGGGGGCTGTTTGCGTCTCTAGGCTGCTCCTTTCCTCCCGTTTTCTTCATGTTCAGGCGAAATGTGGGGCTGAGGCCAGGGGACCGCTCCCCTTTCTGCAGGCACTGTCGTCCCACCACAGCCCCTCCCGGCCCCTTTAGCCACAAGCCACACCCGAGCCGCTCACAGGAGACCCCCAGCTGGCACGGCTCTGGAGTCCCACCGGACAGGTCTCCGGGGCCCAGGGTTCGGGTCAGGCCTTCAGGGCGTCCTGTGCCCGCTGGTCAGGCCAGCCCCAGTCACTTATGCCCTCGGCCGACTCCTGCTGAGCACCACGCATGGGCCAGGCCCCGGGAGATGGCAGCGAGCAAGACAGATGAGGCCCTGTCCTCTGGGACGGGCAGCCCAGCGGGGAGGGGCCAGTGTCCCCTGGCAGCAGGACCTGAGGACCTGAGGATTGTTCGCAGGTTCCCCTCCCTGCCGCTGAGCTGTGAAGCACCTTCCCGTTCACGGCTTCTGGCTGGCAGGAACCGAGGAGCCAGCCAGCCTTGGAGCCAGACTGGGCCGGGTGGAATCCCAGCCCTGCTGCTGACTGGGAGGAGGGACCCCAGATGCCTCCCTGCCCCGCTCCCAGCCTCTGCTTTCTCATCTGTAGAATGGGAGGCGTGGACCATGTGACAGCTGCCCTAATGGGGCAAGTGTGTCCCCACCCAGGATCGTCGCAGGCTCTGCTCTGCTGGGCACACAGTGATGAACCAAGATGGAGGCTTTTCTGGGCAGTGTGGGAAGTAGGGGCGGCTCTCCAGAGGGGGAGCACAGGCGTGATTCTGCTGCGTGTAACAGGGTCAGGGCTAGTATCTCTGGGGCCTCATCCTGGGGCCTCGCTAAAGGAACACCCTGTCCAGGCTGGAGTGTCCCTGTGAGAGGAGGTTTGACTAGGGTTGTTGGGGAAACAGAATGTTCAGGAGGCTTCCGGCTCCCCACGACCACAAGGACCCACCCCAGAGTCCATGTGCGGCATAGAGTGTCAGCTGGGGAGTCAGGACCCTGGGTTCTCATCCTTGACTGGCCAGACGCTTCGGGTGAATTATGCTGCCTTGCCTCGGTTTCCCTGGGGTCCAGTCCCACCACCTGTCCGTGTCCCCACAGATCTGGGTTCCTGTGCTCCAGTGGCAAGGGGCCACGCCCCATGGCTGGGGCCTCATCCCGCAGCGTCTTGGCAGAGGCTCCTGTGCACACAGCAGGGCCCCAGCAGCACCTTCCTCTAGCCGTTTCCGCCCCGCCATGCAGACCCAAGCAGGTGCCTGCTCCCGGGCCCATCCCCTCCTCTGAGCACACAGGCCCTTAAAGGCTGCCCTTCACGTGCGCGCTGACTTCTTGCTGTGTTTTCTACTCACTCCTTTGAGTCCATGCCCCACACACCACCTGTCGCCTTCCAAGTGATTCCACGTGCAACTTCAGGGCCTCCAGACCAGGAGTTGGCAAGCAGCTTCTTAAAAGACCAGATGGTAAACATTTCCGGCTCTGTGGGCCAGTCTCTGGGTTTCTGCCCCATATTCATCTTCCCTTCTTTCTTTCCTCACTCACCTATATAACGAACACTCCTTTAAAGATGTGAGGCGGATCTCGGCTCAGCTTGTGGCTGGGTCGCAGTTGACCGTAGCCGGCTGAGGACCAGCAGGGTGGGCGGTGAGCACGGACCGTGGCCTCGGGCCTGCTGGGCTGCGCCCCGATTGGCTCCATTACTTCCAGCGACCACCCTACATGATGGGCACTATGATGCACTTACAGATAAGGGGACGCCTACCCGAGGGGATGAGGGCATCGGCCACCAGTTTTGGAGCCAGTCAGGGCAGCGTCACGATTTAAGCCGAGACCACCAGTATCCTTGTTTTGAACCGTGCGTGGCTTGCCGCGTGGCTGTTGCTGCCTGGTCCTGGCTTTTCTGCCTTCTGCCCCCACCCAGTGATTCTGAGTGTAACAGAAGTCCAGGCTCTATATGCCATTCCCGGAGGCTGTCTGCCTTTCTCCTGGTCTCCAGCTCGCCTGCATCCCCCTTGGCCTTTGCCCCCTCCCATCCACTCCCCCAGCACGGTCACCTGCCCCCAATTCAGAAGACGGCCTTCAGAGCAGCCCAGAGGCCCAGAAACAGCTTTGGCTACACCTGCTCCTCTATGGCCAGCCCATGGGTCACACAAGGCAAAGCGGTGTCCCTTTGGCTGCTCGGCCCACGTTCTGCAACCCTACATCTGAGCCACATGGGTGTGGCCAGAGCACGTGACCTGAGGCAAGGACAAGGAGCCCCAGGCAGGTGGCCCGGACGTGGCCCATGGGGCCTGCCCCAGTGGTAGAGGCAGCACAGGCTGGGAATTCCCCAGGGAGAGAGCCTATCCCTCGCGGTGGGTCGGGCACCAGGCACAAAAAGTGACCCCTTGGTGTCCTGAACGAGTTGGCCACCGGGGACTAGTTCAGAACTTGGTCACTTCCAGTTGGTGGGGACCGGGGTGCGGGTGGTTCAGACAAGTAGTTCAAATAAGAGCACGAGTGAGAAAAAAAGAACACGAGTAACACATATGTAGGGGAATAGGTACCCGAGAACCATTAAAACCCCAGGAAAGCGATAAGACCCGGTGCTGATGTCGGCGTCCAACTAAGGCTCGTTCCTGTCCCCAGCGGCAGCGCGACTCTGATTCACACCAGCTTCCCCCAAACCGCTGGTCAGCATGTGTCAAGGACTTCACGCACATGCCTCCGCGGGACCCCCCATCCTGTTCCTGAAAACGCGCCCTAAGGAAGGGACTTATAAGGAGACACAAGGACACTCTGCGCTGTTCATCATCGTGGCAAAAATTCTAAACGTTCAACTGCCTGGTGGGGTTAAGAAGACTGCTGTGTGTCCCTCGGGTGGACGGTGGTGTGGCCCGGACTGGCCGCCGTGGAGCTCACTTGGGGACAGGGCAGTGGATCACAAAGCCACATACGTGTCTCGGTACCGCCACAAGGAAGCGTGTGCACGTACCGGGGCTCGATCTCACGACCCTGAGATCATGACCTGAGCCGAAACCAAGAGTCAGACACTCAGCTGACTGAGACCCCCAGGGGGCCCCCAGCTTGTGTTACTAAATATGAGGGAGGCACTTCTCCCATTTCTGAGCTTCGTGACCTTCAAGCTGCAGCCTGCGTCTTGCTGCATCGTCTGGGAAATGGGGTTGCACCCCTGCAGCCTCTGGGGGGGCCTGTTTTTCACGCCCTCTCTGGGTGACCCTTTGTGACCCCGCGTGAAGCTGGTGTTACCATCGAGCTTGGCGAGGCCAGGGGTGGTGTAGGGCAGCGAGGGTGAAAGGGTCTGGAGCAGGGGAGCCCGGCCTCTGGTGTTGGGGACCCACAAGGCAGCCTTGGGGCTGGCCAAGGCCTCACTGCTCTCGAAAATTGGGAGCTGGGTGCTGGCCCAGGCCCTTCGTCCAGCCTCCATGCTGTCCCTTGGGGCAGAGCTCCTCAGGCTGGGCCCCTTCCCAGCAGCTAATGAGACCTTCCAACTCTCAGGTCCCACAGCAACAGGGAGCCAAAGGCTTCTATTCCCCCTTGGTGCCAGGGTCACTTGAAACACAACCCTTTGCATGGCTTCCATCAGCCTGACGTGGGCTGAACTATATCCCCCACATTTCCCTGGTGACTTTCTAACCTTCAGCACCTCCAGATGGGACCCTATTTGAAAATAGGGCCTTTGAAGAGGCAATGGAGTTAAAATAAGGCTATCGGGGTGGGCCCTGATCATCATGCCTGGTGTCCCTCGAAGTGGTTGGGACATATACAGAGGGAGGGCTGTGTGAGGACACGGCGAGAAGGTGGCACCTGCAGGCCCAGGAGAGAGGCCTCGGGACAGCAGCCGGGCCCACGGTGAGGGCGCGGACTTCAGCCCCCAGCAGGGCAAGAAAGACGCATGTCGGCTGTTGATGCCCCGGCCTGGGGCGCAGTGTTGGCCGCCCCAGCGAGCTAGGCAACTGCCCCACAGACGGCCCTCATCACGGGCGACAGCTGGCGGTTCTCAGTGGCATATGAACAGGGGATGTCTGGGTATTGATACCTTACTGTTGGACATTTAGAATACCCCCCCCCCGTTATAAATAGCAGTGCAAGGGGGGGTGCCTGTGTGGCCCCGTCGGTTCGGCGTCCGACTCTGGGTTTCGGCTCAGGGTGTGATCTCAGGGTGGTGACATTGAGCCCCGTGCTGGGCTCCACGCTCAGAGCAAAGTCTGCTCGCCATTCTCTCTCCTGCTCGCTCCCACCCTCCCGCCCCTGCGCGCACTCTCTGAAATGGATAACGGTGTGCAGAGCATTTTTGCGCACTCAACCGTTTCGTCCTTGAACAGCTGCTTTTTGGAAGCGTGCAGGTGGCTGCTGAGTGCCCCAGGCTGCCAGGCCGGCCCTGCCGTGTGCAGTGTGAGGACCCTGCCCCCCCTCCCCTGCCCGGGGGAGCCCACAGTCTGAGCTCCCAGCCACAGCAGCACCCTTCAGGGGACTCTGTGACCTCAAAGGCCGTCCCCTGGGCTCAGGCTCAGCCCCGGGGTTCTCACGGGAGCTGGGAGCGTCGGAGGGGCCCCTCTGCCTGGGGTGGGGGGTGGGGGGCCGGTGCCTGCAGGCAGCCCAGGCTCACAGGCCCCGAGGGCGGAGGTCAGCAGGCTGCTGACAGCTGCGCTGAGTTAGTTGTGTGGGAACAGAGGCCTTGGTCGTCCCCACAAAGATTTTCTGTGACTGGTTCCATGAGAGAGAGAGAGAGGGAGCGAGCGAGGGAGCAGTGCTGAGCGAGGCAGAGGCCATCCCAGGGCGTCTCTTGCCAGGCTGGGAGCTGGCACCAGCGCCCTTCCTCCGGGTACATAATATCCCATAATAGGGGCTGACTGTTTGGAGTCCAGAGACAGAAAAAAAGATTGACATCATGCGAGTATTGGGTTCGGTGAGAGGAATGCCTGCTGGCCCCGTGTCCTCAGAGACGGCGTCTCTCCTCCTGGGGAGGTGTGCTCAGGGGGCTGCCCCACGGGGGAGCGGACTGTCCTGGGGGCAAGGGTCCCCCCAGAGTCATGGCCACTGAACCCAGGAGCATGGCCTTCTTTAGGAGGAAGGTCTTTGTGGACGTGGTCAAGTAGACATGAAGCCACACTGGCTTAGGATGACCAAGTTCCCCGGCCGCTGTCCCTGCAGGACACGTGTGTGAGCGCACACACACCCAGGGCCACGTGAGGACGCCACAGGGCCAGCGCTGAGACCACTGCCAGCCAGGGAGTGCCAGGAGCTGGGAGAGGCCAGGAGGATCCTCCCTTGGAGCCCGTGGAAGGAGTGTGGCCCCGCAGGCAGCATTTCAGACCTCTCCAAACCGAGGGAATGGACTTCTGTCCCTTTACGCCGCCCAGTGTATGGGGCGCAGTGCACACTCCCATTGGACCTCGCCGGTGCCCTCCCTCCATGGCGCGGGCACGCTTCCTCTTCCTGCGTGTGCTGCAGGAGACAAGAGCGGCTTTCCCGCCGCCGTGGGCCCTCGGTGGGGCTGGCAGTCGGGCGGCACACAGTAGGAGCACAGCTTTATTGAGTGGATGAGTGGGGACCACAGGAAGGGCAGGAGTGCGGCAGGGGTAGGAGGTGACTCTGGGAGCAGCCCCTGTGGGCCCTTCCCTCCCCGCAGGCACCCTCCCCTCCTGGCCCAGTCCTGGCTTCTGGGGGCAGGGGGCGGGGACAGGCACTTGCCAGGCCCAGCTCAGGCCGGAGTGCCCACTGCTCATGTCCCTGCCCCGCCTCTCGCTGCCCTTCTTGCTCTGGGCCACGTACAGGACTCTAGTGGCCCCAGCTGCGAAGTGGGTTTGCAGCAACCGTTCCTTGCGTGTTCTTGGGGCGTGAGCGGGGTGGCCTGTGGGACGCCCGACCTTTGTGTGCATCTCGACAAAGGCTGCTGGGGTTGACGAGCAGTTGGGGCTGGCCTGGGCGGGGGCAGGGACAGGACCGCCCACCCTTGGAGAAGGTGGGGCGAGCACGATGGCTGACAGCATGGCATTAGTGGGGGCTGGGTCTGCACCGTTGTTATCCCGGGGTACCCTTGAGCAATTGACTCAACCCCTATTTGCCTGTTTTCCCACTTGGAAAATAGGGGAGAGGAGGCCCTGACCTCACAGGTGGCCAGGAGGGTGTGAAGTGTGGCAGGACACTTGCACAGGCTGTCCACAGAGCCTGCGCCTGGAGGTGATGGGGTGGGGAGAGGTGGGAAGCCGAGAGTATGTCTGGAAAGGGGAGATGTGCTGTGCCTGTTGGAACCCACTTGTCATTTCGAGGCTGCACTGGGGGCTGAGGAGTAGGCGCATTGGCAAGGCAATCTAGACGAAGCTTCCAGCTGCAAAAGCCTGGTCATGCCTCGGAAGGGCCGTGGTCCCCAAGCCATCCACTCCAGCGCCCTTTGTCCTGGATGGAGGGGAGGGGACGGCGGAATCCTGGGCTCAGGAGGAGTGTGACTTGCCCAAAGCCACATGCTGTGGGAGAGGTGGCCCTGGGTCTAGACCCGAGGACTCTGCCCCCTGGCCTGCCACGGTTCATGTCTTGAGGAGCAAGATTGGGGTCCCTTGTCACCCACACACCTCCCAGTACCTGCACCCGGGAGCCTCTGGCAGGATCAGAGAGCAGTCTATGTTGTGGAATGGAGGCATCTGGCTGCAGACAGAGACCCCAACCCACTTAGCTTGTAGCCAGGGCCCCGTTCACCATCTCGGATCCCATCCTTCCAAGTAGGGTGGGGGACCCCCAGGGAGCCTCTTTTCCTGCGGTCATTTCTTTCCTTCCTGTTTCCCAAAATTGTGTATGAAGGCCCCGTGTGCCAGCTGCAGCCCCAGGATCGTGGGCTCCCATCTTTGCTCCCCCGAGACCACCAAGAGGGCTGCTTTATGCCCGTTACACGGATGGGGATCATTGAAGCCTGCTGGGCCGGTGTTCTTCTTGGTTTCCAGCCCGGGCCAGGGAAGGCAGGCTCCTCTGGTCTCCCGGCCCTGCAGTTGACGGGAACGGACTTAGGGACAGGTGGGCCGCACTTCTCAGGGTGACCCCAGCCTGAGTGGGGGGGTCCCCACTGCTATTTTCAGTTGCTCCAGGGGGGTCCCGGGGCAAGCCGCAGCTGCCCGGACCCCCGTGGCCCGCATGTTCTCCCGTGACATGGAAGCATCATCCTGCCCCCGGTGGAGGGGGGGGCGGGGGAGCACCCCGTGGGCTGCAGTCGCGCGGCAGAGCCCCGTGCCCGGGAGTCGAGAGCACTCTCTGTCCCCCCTCTGCGAGGAGTGGCTGTAGAAATAGCACTTGGTTTCGGTTAGGCCTGGGCGGGCGGGGGTCCGGTTTCCCCTGCTCCTGGAGGAATTACCGGCCCACATGTTGCCAGGAGGCTTGGCTGGGAGAGGCAAGCGCGGCTCCAAGCCGGCGAGCGGGCGGCGGCACAGATGGAAACTCGATCGCCGGCTCAGCCGACTGTTTGATTTATTTTAAAATCAAGCAGATGGCTGCTCCAGGGGTTTGTTTAAGTTCAGCGCGGAGCCGGGCCCGTGGCCAGGAGCCTCGGGGCAGCTGTGCCAAAAATTTTTCAATGACTTTGGTCGTCAAACCACCTCTTCCCTCCTTTTTGAACTTCAGCCTCACCACACACATGTCGGCCTTCTAGCGCCTTCTCCTGCGGCCGGCCGAGCGCCTTCCCCCTCCCCTTTGTCTCTGCCTCCCGACTGAGTCTCTGTCTTTCTGTTTCTCTCTCCCTTCTGTTTCTCTCGCTGTGTGTGTCTCTGTCTCCGTCTCTCCGCGTCTCTCTGTGCTTCCGTATCTCTGTATGTCTCTCCCTGCTCCCTGGCTCCTTCCAGCTTCCTCCCACCCTGCCCCCCCCCCCCCCGTGCCCCCCCCCGCCCCCCCCCCCCCCCCCCCCCCCCCCCCCTGTGCCCCCACAGTCCCCCCCCCCGTCCCTCCTCCCCAGCCCAGTGAGGCACATGGGAGAACAGCCAAGCCTTTGTGGCCACTCCGCGTCCTCTGGGCTGTCCTCTCTCTGAGACACCATGGCTGGGAAAACCAGGCCCCCAACCGTAAAATCCTAGAGTAGACCAGCCCTCCAAGGTCAAGTGGCTCAGCCCCCCGCTTCAGGCAGGGAGGCCAAGGGCGGCCTGCAGCTGTCCCTGTTGGGGGGAGGGGAGGAGCCCACCATGTGGCTAGTTTGCTGGGGAGGTCAGCAGCAGGCTGCTGGTGTGGCTTCCGCTCCCCCTAAGACACACACACACACACACACGCACACACACACGCACACACACTCTGCTTCTGTCCAGGGCAAGCCATATCCCCCACGCCCCCACAGGGATTCACTGGTCCCCTCTTGGAATGGCAGCAGGCCCCAGACCCCCAGCAGGGGCTGCCCCCAGCCCACATCCCCTGCGGGGCTCAGCTCACTGAACACCCCCCCCCCCCCCCCCCCCCCCGCCAAGGCTTCCTCAACAAGCCAAGGATTTAAAATAAAAGCCAGCTCTGTAAATAGCCGCAGTCCAGAGAGGAGCGCTCTGCAGGCGGCTGGGGCGCGGCCCCCAGCCTCCCCGGCACCACGGCGGGGGGCGCTGGTGGCACTCTGGCTCCTTGCCTGGGCTGGGCAGGTCCTGGTTGGAGACGGGCGTTTCCCGCCTCTGGGTGGAGAGGTCAGCTCTCTGGTTGACCTGGTGGATTCAACTGCCGGCCCAGCCCTTCTCCCCCAGGGTCACCCCTCTCCAGCTGAGCCAGCCTCAGGGAGGGCAGGGGAGGCCCACACCCACCTGGCCACAGGGCAGCCAATGGTCTGCTGGGGGTGCCTGGGAGAGAGGGACAGGACAAGAAGCCCGTTGTGCATCTCCCTTCCTCCGGGCTTTGCCCCTGCTGTCAGGCACCTGCCCTGCCCTCCCGTGCCCCTCTGCCCTCCCTGACCCCTCTCTGAGCCCCCACCCCTGGGGGAGGGCAGCAGCCTCACATGCTTTGGAGTGGAGGCCCCAGCCTCTTCCTCCATCAGATGCTCTCCTGAGCCGGCCAGCCAAGACCTCAGGACCAGACTGGTCCAGAATGTCCGTCTGCCACGCCCAGTCCCTGTGGGGGCCCAAGCAGGAGCCCCACCTCCTGGCTGGTCCTGTCTTCCAGGATCCCAGGTGGGGCTGGAGGTGGTGGCCTTGGTCACACAGCAGCTCCTCCTTCCTGGACGTGCTCCTGTCCCAACTAGGTGGGGCTCGAGGCTCTCCAGGACAGCTCATTGGTTGAAACCGGCCGCCACCGGCAGCTTTAGGTCTGGGAAACACACTGCTGGGAGGGGGGGTGGTGGATTAGACCTATTTTTCCAAACAGCCGGATCCCCCTTCCAGTAGCTGCGAGCCAGCGGCTCTGTTGGGTCAGGCAGCTTGGACATTGCGACCAAGTCAAGCACCTCTTCGAACACACATGTCTCCCCGGGAATCCGGAAACTGTGGCTCAGTGCAGAATACATCTGCGGCTCGCCGCGTGGCCTGCTGACACAGAAGACCATCGGCGCACAAACCCTCTGTCCGAGGCTTGGAAGCTTCTGTTTATTTATTTTCTGTCTCACTGGTCTCCATCTTGGGGGCGCCCCCCCGCCCCCGCTCAGTGCGCCTTCCCCGCCCGGGGTCCAGACTCACCGGGTTCACCCCCAGGCTCCGTGCCCACAGTGACATTTCTTATCCTGTATTTTAATTTTGCATCCGAAAGAGAACAATAAAAAATGTTAAGCCGTCTACTGTCCACCCCAGAAGCACGCCTTTGAGATGTTTCCGTGGGCCGTGCTACCACGTTGATTTGGGTTGTTTTCTGAGTCACTGTAGGAAGGCGAAGCCGGTTTGCTGCCCAGGCAGGAACCAGAGCGGTCTGTTCTAGCTCAGAGAAATACGGAAAAATGTCTTCGAACCCAGCATCACTGTCCGTTTGAAACTCTTCTGACTCCTGACCTTGGTGACGCGGAATGCGGCCAGCACCAACTTTTTTTTAATACTTTTTTGTTGTGTAAAAAACGGACGTTCAACAAATGCAATGTGAAATTTACCACTGTCGCCATTTTCAGGGTTGCAGCCTAGTGGTGTTAAGTACCCCCACACCGTTGGGCCACCCTCAGGGCCAGGCCCATCTAGCTCTAAAACTTTCTCTTCATCCCTGGTGGAATCCCTGTACCTATTCTCAGGACCCTCGTTAAGAGGTTCCGGAGCAGCGCTTGGCCCCGCTCACAGGCCAGTGGAGGAGGGACCCCACTGAGGGACCCCACCAAGGAGGTTCCTACGTCGGGGTGGGGAGGCCCACTCCAATGCCCCGGGGAGAGCCGAGGAGCAGAGAGCCCTGGGAGGAATCGCCGCACTGTGACAGCAGTGAGCATGGAGCCCCGGGAGAATGGGAGAAGCGAGGGAAGACGCGGTTTAGGAACACAGAGGAGAGATTCCCGGAGCCAAACTCATTAAGGAAAAAAAAAAATCCTCGGTCTGGTTGGCAACCGGGAAGCATTTTTATATTTGGGTTTCGCTCGAGGCTCTACAAATTAGCGTGGTCTGTTCCAGTCGAGTTATAAACTCGTTCAGTTCGCGTCTGACTCCTCGGTTTCCTGGATGCCACGCTCTAGGCAGGACGGGGAGACTTTAGCATTCATTCCGCAGAGGCTCGCTGAGCACCTACTGTGTGCAGGCAGGGGATGCTTGACGTCGGGGAGGGGGAACCACAAGCTGCACGGACCCCGCCTGGCCCCAGTCGAGACTCCCTTCTGCTGGGCAGCAGACAGTGGCGAGGCAGTAAGCGTGCACCGTGATATCACGTGGAGGTCAGTGCCGTGCGCATCAGGGAAGCCAGTGAGGGTTGGAAGCAGTCAGGGAAGGGGCTTGTGGGGACTGACCAGGAGATACTGTGCTCCGGGGCTTCCGAGCAAAATGCTGAATGGAGCGAGGGCAGACCAGGGAGGAGTGGTCCTGGCAGAGGGACCAGACAAACAGTCGGTGTCCAGAGGCGGGAATGAGCCTGGTTTTGTGGGGAAGCGGGCTGCTGATGTGGCTGGGATGGATGAGCAGGGAGGAGGGAGAGCGGGGCGCCGATGGTGGGATCTGAGCGGTCAGCAGTGGCAGGAGGACGCGGAGCGCGGGGAGTTCGCTCTGAGCTGGGAAGGGTGTCTGTTGGGGATATTCCCCAGGAAGACGGGAGCTGAGTCATGCAGCCCCCTCCATCCAGCTGCTCGGTGGGGGGCAGACGGGAGCTGCCCCATAATTAATAACATTCACAGTCATGAAGAGTACATTGAGTCCTATCAGGGTCCACTTCTTCCCCTCCAGGCGCTCTCTGATCCTCCTGACTACTCGGAAGAAAGCCTCGGTTTGGACTTGCTGTCTCGAATGCCTCCCTCACATGGGCTGTGCGACTTATCTGTCGAGGTGGGAACAAAACACCCCAAAAAGTTTAAAACAACGACTTACTATCTCACAGTCTATGGGGAGCAGCTCAGCCAGTGGGAACCCAGTCCCAGGTGTCCAGTGACAGTGTACTCAATAAAGTGCCCGGGGCTGTGGTCTCAGCCGAAGGCTCCCCCATGGCTGGAGGCCTCAGTCCAGTGCTCGCTGGCGGCAAGAGGGCTCGGTCCCTTGCCATGTGGGGCTCTCTGCAGAGCAGCTGGCCCTGCAGAGTGAGTGATCTAGGAGAGAACCAGGAGGAAGCTCTTTGCCCATCATGACATGGTCCCAGAAGCCACACGCTGTGACTTCCGCCCTCTTCTCCTGGTTGGTAGTGAGTCACTGAGTCTGGCCCGTACTCAGGGGCTCCACCTCTTCATGGGAAGCGTGTCGAAGCATCTGGGGACGTATTTTTAAAATTACCACACTCGCGGATCTCTCTCTCTCTTTTTTTTTTTAATAAGAATAGGCCTTGGGCCCAGAGCCTTCCTTGGGATTAGTTTCTGGCTAAAATTGAACACTATTGCTTCATTTTCATGGTATGGGTTTTTAGGGTTATCTTCGATTTCTGTTGCTTAACACCAATTTTCCTTTGTGGTAGTCGTATACATTCCAAGTTTATTTGAGCTGAGAAAGTGAGTTGACTTAAGGGAAACCATGAGGTAAGAAATCCTACGTAGGATTAAGATGAGGAACGAGGAGAGTGGAAATGCCAGGGAGTGGGCAGGTGGAACATGGCGACCACGCCTGGGGCCTGCTGGCGGCTGAGGGGCCTTGGAGTATGGGCCCTGGAGCCATACTGCCTGGGTTCGAATCCTGGCCCAGCCTCCTACAGCTGTGTGACTCTGGGTCCCCCGCTAGCCTCTTTGGGCCTCAGTTTCCCTTTTGATAGAGTGAGGGCATGGTCTGCTGCCTGGCACTGTCTTTTTGGAGCTCAGTCTCTGTGGAGTCTCCATGGAGGGGTCTCTGTATGTTAGCAAGGACTCCGTGAGTGTCCCCTGCTAGGAGATGACTCGGTAATCAGCCTCATCACAGTGTCCGTGGGGCTGTTCTTGATGACCGCAGTGGGTGGGATGTGTGTGTTTGGGTGGATGGAGTGCTAAGGAGATGCCACCGCTGCCCTCTGCTTAGAGCAGCAGCAGCCCTTGCCAGTGAGGTGGGGGAGACTCCTCTGGGGGGCTCTTCGTCTGATTGGAAAGCTGAAGACGGGGGGAACCCGTGAAGGAGTAAGGAACATGGGCAGTGCTCATTCTCTGTACCCATTTGCCTGCCTGCCTGCTCGTCTACCCTTCCCTCCTCCCTCCCACCCTCTCTCCATTCTTCACCTACCCATCCATCCATTTCTCCTTCCATTATCCATCATCCATGCTTGCCTGCATCTGTCATCCATCTGTCTGCCTTTCCTTCCTTCTTCCAGCCATTCATCGATCTGTCTTACCTGAATCCTTATTCCCATCCATCCATCCATTCATCTCTTCGTTTTTATTTCTGGGTGTCCATCCACCAGTTCATCCATTCATCCATCCATCCATCTATCCAACCATTCATCCATCCAACCATCCATCCAACCAACCATCCATCCATCCAACCATCAATCCAACCATCCAACCATCCATCCATCCATCCGTCTATCCAACCATCCATCCATCCAACCAACCATCCATCCATCCAACCATCAATCCAGCCATCCAACCATCCATCCATCCATCCGTCTATCCAACCATCCATCCAACCAACCAACCATCCATCCATCCAACCATCCATC
>NW_019154114.1:19193538-19199370 GCF_002288905.1 Enhydra lutris kenyoni
CCATCCATCCATCCATCCATCCAACCAACCAACCAACCATCCATCCATCCATCCATTTTCCCTTCCTTTCTATTCATCCACCTACCTACCCATCCAGTTGTCTGTTGGTCCATCCATCCATCCAGCAGGCATTAGAGCTTCCCCCTGAGGACTAACCTGTGAGTGACATCAGCACTCCAGTCTGGGAGGGGAGACCCGCGTGCCGGGAAGGAATGCAGAGGAGCTGGCTCTCCTGTAGTGATATGGTGAGCACCTGCTGGAGGCAGGCACCACAGTCGGTGAAGATAAGCCTGTTGGGCCTCACAGCAGGTGTGTCTGCACCACGAGGTGTCAGACGGGGAGTGATAGGCTCTGCCTGGGGAAGGAGGCAATACTCGCAGGGGCTCTTGAGGGATGTGCAGGAGTTGGCCGGGCAGGCAGGGGAGCGGGAGTGATTCCAGCAGCAGGAGTGTGCAGGCACAGCAGGTCTGGGAGGTTAGTGGGCAGGATCTGAGAGCTTGGGGCCAGGGGAAGTTTCTTTTGGGCCAGCCAGGGCTTGGGATCTGTGCTGGCCCCACGTGAACCCCAGGAGATTGGGACATGTTCATGCACGGACGCTCATTCACTTCACTCAGCGGTCCCCAAACCCCGGCCACGTGCTGGCATGGAGGGGTGCAGCTGTAAACAGGACAGGAGCGGCCCTGCCCTCGCAGGTGCACCGGTGGGTCAGAGCCTCAAACATTCAGCAGAAATTGGCGCCAAGAAAGGGCCATGCGGGGGAGAAGTCCATGTGCGAGAGGGCACGGTGGGGGTGCTGCCGTGGGGGAGGGGTGCGGGAGAGGAGGTGGCAGGTAGGCAGAGGGGCCGTGGAGAGAGGGGGGCACCGCACGACGGCCCCGCACCAGGTTGGGACGGGCCTGCTGCAGGAGACAGCGCGCTGTCCAGGCTCTCAGGAGCCTTCCACGTGACGCCAGTGAAGGGTCAGCGGGTTCCAGGGCTGATGTCAGGAATCAGGGATGGGGAAGACTCTGCAAAGGGTTTTCCTGTGGGTGCTGGGGAGCCATGGAAGGCTGCTGAGCAGGGGAGCGTTGTCAACACTGTTCTTAGGCAGCAGTGTGCCGGCGGGGAGGGCAAAGCCCTGCAGCCGGAAGCTGTGGGGAGTGCTGAGTCAGGGCAGTGAGTGCCCTGGCTTTGAGGTCAGCCAAGCCTCGGTCTGAATTCCTGCCCTTCCACGAACTTGCTATGTGACTTGGGGGAGGCGCTCACGCGCTCAGCCTCGGTGCGCTCGCCTGTAAGATGAGGGTAATGACGGTGCCTGTGTCTGGGGTTGTCGTGGAGAGGCCAGGAGGTGTCACGTGTGAACAGCCAAGTCCCTACCTGCGGGCCGTGCCTGACATTGAGCCTCACGGTGCCCCAGCCCTGAGAGAACCACGCCGAGCCAGGGGAGTCGGCGGGAAGCTCAGTCATGTCTGCTTCGCTGTGGGAAGCAGAGGGGGGTCAGCAGCAACATGTTCTCGGGCCCAGCAAACCAGAAAGCAAGAGAGGAGACGGTGCAGAAAGGTGTGAGCCTTCTTCTCCCTCAGTTTACCCTGCTGCAAAGCACCCTGGTGTCGTCCCCCCACCGCACAGACACACACACACACCCTGAGCCTGGGGCGTTCGGCCCTCACTGGGGAGAACATGCCCGAGAGAGTTCCGTGGCCCCCAGCCCAGCAGCCTGCTCTGAGCCGTGCAGGGCCCGGGCATCCGACAAGCCAGACAACTGTTTTTGACTCACTGTTGCGAGGCTGCCAAGTGGAATTGCTTTCACACTCGGCTCTGGCGGGAGGGGCAGAGAGACACTGCTTCCCCCGCCGAAGGTGAAACGCACTGGCAGGGAGTCAGGGAGAGCTGCCTGCGGGGAGGTGGGGGGCCCCCTCTGGAGCAGAGGCCGGGGTCCCCTTGGGCCGAGAGGACGCCCACCGTGCGGGCCGCCAGCCTGGCTCTCCGTGGGCAAGGGCAGCCCAGCCAGTGGGTGGAGGGCGAGGTGGACGGGCTGCGTCATCGGCAGCCTGGAGCCAGCTGCTCCGGCCTTGGCAGGGGGAACACAGAGCAAGTCAGTGCAGCCTCAGCGGTGCCAAGGCCGGGAGCAGACTCACGGCTCCTGTTCAGCTCCCGCGGGCCGGGCCTCTGTGCCTGCCCAGCTTCCCCCGGTCCCAGCCCGGCCCCCGCCAACCCCCATGTTTCCTGCCTGTGAGGGCTCATTCCACCTAATGTCTATGGGGCGTTCTCTCTGCGCCGAGCACTGTGCTGGACGTTTTCGAGCTGTACTAAATTACTGAGCACTCCTTGGTATCATTCCCATTTTGTAGGGAAGAAAATGGAAGCACAAAGTTAGGTAACTTGCCTGAAGTAACACAGCCAGCGAGTAGTGGAGCTTGGATTTGAACCCAAAAAGACGGGTTCCAGAAATTACTGCTTTTACCAGCATCATGAGAGCACTTCCCGCAGCCAGTACTGAGAGCATAAACCCCGGCTCCAGCTGCCGGTGTACAGGGGATGAGCTTTTCCTCCAAGCAAAAGTTCTCTTGACCCTTTCCTCATGGTTGCATGCTGGCTGCCGTGGCTCCAGGCATCATGTTCTCACACAGTAATCTCCAGAAGCGGGAAGGGGGAGGGGGCTCTCTTGCCCTTTTCTCCTTTGGGGAAGAGTGTTTCCCAGAAGATTTCAGCAAACCCGAGTCCACTTGTCCGGGGCTGGTCATCTCCCCAGTTGTAATCACAGGGGGGCTGGGAATACCAGTCTCTGACCTTTTCGGACTTCATGGAGGGCAGGCTGTTCCATCGAAGAAGAAGGGGGTAGGAATGGCTGGTGGGTGGGCAGCTGAGATGGCTTAGTCCATCAGTGATCTTCCAGCAGCCCTGCACAATAGGGGTGCTGGCTCCATTTAATAGATAGGGAAACTGAGGCTTAGTGATAGGGGCCTTGTCTGTTCCCTTTTGATCCCATGCTGGCCTCGAGTGTCTGAGCCGTGTGGCTTTCCTCATTGTTGTAGAACTGCCTGTCCAGCTGCAGGGTCAGCCTCTGGCCGGCAAGGACAAGGCCTGTTTGTCTTTAGAGTATATTTTGCTGACTCAGGGATGAACATCTAGAAGATTCTAAGTCACCAGATACGGTATTAGAAGGGCTTGTGTGACTCACGCCGCTTTCTGTCCATAAGTGACACAAGCCCAACTCCAGCGCACACTAGCAAGAAGGGGCGTGACTGAACAGACCGAGGGTGACCCTGGCTTCAGGCGCCGTGGGTCCCAGGCTCATCGGGTGCCTCTGGGCCTCTGCCTTTCTCCTGGGTGGGATTCAGTCATTGGCAGATTCTCTCCATGTGCTGTCAGAGATGGCCGCCAGCCGGCAGTTCGAGGCTGACATCTAGCCAGCCCAGAGCGGGGAGCCGGTGTCCCAGGGAAGATCCTGATTGGACCAGCCTGGGGCTCCTGCCCTGCCCCCACAGAGGGAAAGGGGGTGTGCTGATTGACAGCGAGCTTGGCAGGGGAGGGACAGATGCTGGTGAGGCAAAGTGAAAAAGGTGCTTACTATAGATGGGTGGGTGGAAGGACAGAAAGACGGAAAGAGAACGGAGAGGCGGATGGGTACGTTCGTGGCTGAGAGGGCGGAGGGTCGGACGGATGGCAGTTTAGATGGACGGATGGGCCAGTAGCTGGGGGCACAGCTGGCACAGCGGGGCTCCCGGCTGGATGTAGCCCCTTTCTCTGCCTCCTCAGCAGCCGTCCCTGCAGAGCTGTGTTTGTGAGCCGCGCGATGGCTACGTGGGGTCCCACAGCACAACCAAACCTTGACAGTTCAGCTTCTGTATCAGGGCTGTTTCTCTTCCTTCCTCCCGTGAGTGTCGTTCGCAACACTCGCTGCTCCCCCAGCACAAAATACTGCCTGAAAACTTAGAAGAGCTAGAAGAACTCGGCAAAAGCAAATGGAGAGTCACCGTGGTCCTGTCCTCCAGGGACCGCCGGGCCGCAGCAGCTGGTGGGTGTCACTCCATGCCTCTTCCCTGACCGCGGCCGGAGCCGCACTCAGCAGCCCTCCTGCCCTGGCTTCAGGGGTGTCAGGCTCCTGGGGCCCGGGGCCTTGGCCAGATCTTCTTCCCCGCAGTTGGGCCTGGGGGACGGAACGAAGCGCGGCTTTCTGGCAGATGGGCCACACGTGCTTGTCGCCAAAGGCCACACTGAGCCAAGCACTTTCCCGACTTCTTCCCTAGGGGCTGCCTTCACGTGGCTGAAGAACAGGCAAAACCCAGTGAGAGGCCCACGAGGCGCTCCCTGGGGGCGCGCTTTGAGAAAGCCTGGCCTCCTGTCTGAGTAGAAACGTTGTACATGTTCGGCTCCGCTTGGGCCTTAAGCTTCAGCGTGGGAGGCACGGGGGGTAGGCGGGGGGCAAGGACTCAGACCGCCCCATCGGACGCTCTCAGGTGGGTGGCTGGATGGGATGGAGGCTCGGGGTGGCCAGAACCAGGAGCCAGAAGGGACAGGACTGCCTCCGGGCAGCAGGTGACTGAATGAGCGCCTCCGGGGTTCCCGTGTGTAAGATGCATGAACCCGGGCAGGTGTCACACAGCTGGGCTTCTGGGTCCAAGAGGCCGGTGGGCGGGGAGGGGCGGGGATCCCTGCACTGTGGTCCTGAGTCTCTCGGGGGCAGCTGGCTCTGGATGTGTCCCCTACCCGGCCCTTATTCTCATTAGCAAAATGCAGGGGGAAGGACGGTCCCACCCAGCCTTCCTGCCCCAAAGAACCCTCATTGTGACAGCCCTCCCTGCTGGCAAAGGCAAAGTGTCTGGCAACCCGTGTTTATCAACCCATCAGTAATTCATTTCCTCATTTTTTATTCACCTCTCCGTCCACCAGCCAAAGCTGCGGATGGGGATGGGAAGCCGGAGAGGTACCAGGCAGACAGCCTTGCCACCCTGAGCAAAGGACCCGGCTGCTGGGAACCCGGCAGGGGCCCCAGAGTGGAGGCTGCCTGGGGTGGTTTGGCCTTTGGGGGATATTTGTGGCAGCTCCAGGGCCCTGTTTGTCTCCCCTGACAGCACAGGAACAGCCTTGAGCGCCCCATGCACTGTGTGTGTGTGCATTTGTGCGTGTGCTCATTTGGGTGTGAACACACCTCATGTCATGTGGGATCAGTGTGTGGGGTCTGAAATCTCTGCTGATGCGTGTGTGCATACATGCAGAGTCTGCGTGCCATGGGTGTGTAACACATGTGCGTGCACAGCCCGGGGCCATGTGTGCTGAGCTCTGCTGTGCGTAGTGGAGGCCAACCGGGCTGCAGCGCACATCTGCACGCAGGAGGGGTGTGTGCGCATGTGTGCACACGTGCGTGTTCTGTGTATCTGTGCATGGGGGATGTGCAGGGGCAGAAGCAGCGGGAACGGAGGGACTGACGGAGTTGCTCCGGATGATTAATGGCCTCTGGAAGGAGGCGCCGCTTCCATCAGACCCTCCTGGCAGGTTCTAAGCTTGGCCTCCCGCCCACCTTCTGGCTGGACCAGCCCAGGTGAGGCGGAGCTCCCAGCCGGGGTGGCCCGGGGCTGTAGGGTGGGCCTGGGACTGGACGGAGAGCGCCCTTCAGAGTTGCCTTTGGCTTGGCCTGTCCCCGGCCCCTTCCCCCGGGCCCGCACTCACGGAGAACACAGACCACCTGGACAGCAGCAGGGAATGCGGCTCCTCGGACCCGCCCCCGCCCAGCCGCTGTCACATATGCACACGCACACCTGTAATAAACCCAATTGCCAGGGGCTCCCTTTGGGGCTCTAGTGTGCTGCGACTGGTAGAGGCCTAGGAATCTGCATCTTTTTTTTTTTTTTT
>NW_019154114.1:19199470-19339947 GCF_002288905.1 Enhydra lutris kenyoni
GATTTTATTTATTTATTTGACAGAGATCACAAGCAGACAGAGAGGCATGCAGAGAGAGAGAGAGGGAAGCAGGCTCCCCGCCGAGCAGAGAGCCCGATGCAGGACTCGATCCCAGGACCCTGAGATCATGACCTGAGCCGAAGGCAGCGGCTTAACCCACTGAGCCACCCAGGTGCCCCAGGAATCTGCATCTTTAACAAGAATCCCAGGGGCTGATTCCGGAGGGCTTTAGACCACACTCTGAAGACCCCCCCCCCCCCCAGTGCTACCAGGGAACCTCAGCATTGCCCTCCCCTTGCTGTTCTTCATTCGCCCCTGGGGCATCTCCCTACTTTCCTGATAATCCTCTTACTGGCTTTGGGAACTCTCTGGGCCTCAGCTTCTTCATCTGGGTAGTGGGATCAGTATTAACACCAGCCTCCTTGGGTTCCCTGGTTCTTGGAAGGAATGAGGCGCCCGCAGAGTTCCGTAGGCGTTTCCATTTCTGTCACCGCTGCTCTGTGCCCCCGAGATGGGGTGAGTGGTGAGGTGGGGCACTGTGGCTCTTAGCAGGGGGTCAGGGAGGTGAACACCGTTCTAGGTCCTCATGAAAATAGCTGAGCTCTAGGACCTGTGGGTTTTGTCCTCATTGTTCCCAGCTTACAGACTGGAGTCACGGGATTCCCCCAAGGTCATTCGGACCCAGGAGGACAGGATCCCAGAGCCAGGAGCCTCGCCCTGTCCTTGGCCCTCAGGTGGGAGAAGAGTGAGGTTGAGGCCGCCAGCACCCCCAAACCCCATCCCCAGCAGCCCTGAAAGCGCCAGCCAGGCAGGCGGGGCTGGAGGGCTTGGGAGGCTCTAGAGCCAAAGCCGCCAGCAAATCCAGCCCAGCTGGGGGATTAGACCGCATCTGGCTCGGTTTACACCCGAGAAACAAAGGCGGCTGCTGGGCGCCTTTATCTAGGGAGGAGGGGGCAGGAGCAGGGCTGCCCTTGGCCCTGTGGGGGACCTGGATGGAAGGGAGGAGTGGAATCTGGGCTTCCTTTCTCCCCTGCCCCCAACGACCCCAGGCTGTGACCTCACATCTCCCAGTGGAGGACAGGGTGTTCCCAGGGTGGGGCGAGATGGGGCAGCTAGGCTGCACGGGAGAGGGGGTGCGTTCCCCTGTGGCCAGGGCAGGGAATCCTAGGAGCCTCAGTTCCCCATAGCTGTGCTTTCCACAGCAGCAGGCCCAGCCCACGCTGGGGATCCCAACCTAGGGGTGCCTGCAATGCCTGCCCTTTCCCTCAGGCCAGGACCCCAAATGCAGCGCAGGGTGTCTGATCAGTACCTGAAGGGAAACAGCCAGCAGAAGGAAAGTTAGGGCAAGCCCAGCACCCACACCCATACTTACGGGTCCTCCAGCAGCAAGGGCCTGGGCTTCCGACCTCTCCCACCTCGGGGTCCCACGCCTTGCAGGGAGGGGTTGGCTTGGGGGGGAGAGTGCTGGGTGTTTTTGCTCGCCCCAAAGTGGTGGGTCGGCTCCTTCCCCTGGGGTGGGAGGGGGTGCTGACCTCTCCTGGCCTAGCCCTGCGGCCCATCCCGGTCCCCACGGGGGCTCAGGCCCTCCCCAGTGGCCGCGGGGCCTCCCTCCCGCCCCAGGAAGCGCTGGGGCGGGTGCCGGCCAGGCGGAGGCGGCCCGTGTGTGCGCGGCTCGCTGGAGCCAGGAGCTGACCTTATTAGCCGGGGGCAGCTGTGCGCCGTGCACATCTGGCGGCGGGCTGAGCCCCCGCCCCTCCCTCTGGCTTGGCGTTACCTTCCAGGAATGCTGGCAGTGCAGTGCGCATCTGGAGCACGTTTCTGGGGGCAGCCGGCGGCCCCCTCCGGCGCCTGGCCCGGGGCTGGGGGTGGGCCCCGCCCCACCCGGATTTCCTGGCTCCTCCCTCCGCTTGCTGTCCCCGTTGCTCCGGGGCAGGCCTGGGGCAGCGCCACGACTGGAAAGGGTGGCAAGACTTGGCCTGTGGTGCCCAGTGGTGCCGGGAGACCCTGGGGGCCATCTGCCCGACCCCGTCCCCCACTGCAAAGATGAGGGAAGGGGCCTGGAGCGCTCAGGCACCTTGTCCAGGGTCATGCGGCTGTCCCCTGTGGTGTGGCCAAGGCCGCCGCAGATGCTGATTTCAGTATTAAACTTCCAAGGGTCTGTGTCTGCTAAAGCCCAGAGAGGTTCACGGTCGCATCCCACGTGTGGTATCGTCTGGGCTGGGGCTTCATCTCCAGTCTGCCGGGCTAGAAGCTCTGGGGTCGCCCCCGCCGCTAGGGCCTGATAGGGGATGAAGGGCTCCCACTGAAGGATATCATGACCAGTCCAGGCTGTGTAAGGCACTCCAGAGTGCAGCCTTGTCCCCAGCCCAGCCCCTCCCTTCAGAGCTATGTGGCCTGGGCATGGGACCTAACCATTCTGTACACCAGCCTCATCTGTAAAATGGGCAGGGCGCCTACCTCAAGGGAGGAATGCCGAGGTGACACATGTGTCCCCAGGCCTGGAAGACTGCAGAGGGACAGGGTTCAGGCAGCTTGGGGCGGATGGGACGACGCCCCTGAGAGGACAAGGAGGGCTGAGAATTGAGGGTCAGGTAGAGGAGAGAGGGAGGGGCGTTTGGGAGCGAGTGAGAACAGCAAGCACCTTTGGGTGACGGAGGGAGCGTCAGGAGTGGAGGAGGGAGGGTGGGTTGGGCCGGCACGAGGCCTGTGCGGGCCCACGCTTGGGTGCCCAGCACCTCGTAGACTCTGTGGCTGGGCCATGGGGAGCACTTGAAGGTTCATGAGCAGGAGAATGGCCTGTGGACCCCCGGCAACAGTTCTCTCTCCAGCTGTGAGTGGGGAGCCCCACCGTTGTCAGCGAACGATTCCTGCCACCTGCAAAGCCTCCAAACTGTGACCTTCCTGCCCCCTTCAGGCCAGCCACCACCCCAGGACCTCTACCAGCTCCCCCTGCCTCCCCTTCCTCAGCCCCACACCCTTCTCCCTCCTACAAGATCTCCTGTGACTCCCATACACCCAAATCTCACACCAGGGGTCTTCAGTTCAAAGCTTACATCTGGGGGAGGGGAGGAGGGACGTGTCCCAAAAGGGCAGCGAGAATGGGTCAGGCGCAGAGAGGACAGGGATGCACCTGTCCCTGGTGGAGGGACCGGTGTGGGCAAAAGGTTGGAGGGAGTCATGAAGGTGGGCACCGTGCACCCCGTGGGGGGCCTGTCCAGATGACTGGAGGGCCGGGACGGGGCGGATGCGGTGAAGGGGAGGCTGGAGTCCAGAAGGTGAGCTCCCCTGTTGTTAGCTTTGAATGTGCATGTGGGGAGTTGCCCCGTCATGACGGTAGTAGGGAGCCATTGAAGGTAAGTGAACAGAAATTCCACCAGGCAAGACAGGTCTATCCCATGCTGTAACCCCAGTGCCATGAGTGGGGTCTAGGAGTTCTGGAAAGGCTAGTTGAGTGAACAAATGAGGGGTGCTGGGGGAGGACAGCCGAGGGCTTGATCACAGGAGTAGTGGAGAGCAGTGGTCAGGAAGGGACTGAGGCCCAGGGTCCTGGGCTGGGCCACCCAGCCACTGGTGCTGTCAGACCCAAGATGGCCAGAAATGTTGGCCGTGGGTGCAGGAGGACCCCTGGGTGGTGGCATCCTGCCAGAGACACTTTCTATGCCCAAGATCTCCGCCAGGCCCACCCGGATGAGCCTGGGGGCCCGACCCTGGCCTGGCGCCACAGGGCACCTGGGGGGCCACCCTCCAGCCCAGCCGCCCGCCAGCCCGCCCTGACCTCCTCCAGACACTGTGTCTCGCCTGCCAGCATCTGCCGCCTGCTTCCTCCCTCCCCCCAAGTGCGTGTTTGTTTTTCTTCCTGAACCATGCCTCCCATGGAGGCAGTCGTCCAAAGGAGGTGGTGTTCTGGAGACATCCCTCTGCCCTCTGCAGCCCAACTGTGCCTTGCAGCCCTGGAGGGGAGGCCGTGGGAGGCCGGGGCCCTGGGCAGGCAGGCAGGCAGGCGGCATCCTCGGGTAGGTGGGATTTCGTCAGCCGTTGACTCCTGGTTCTGCTGGTGGAATCCAGAGCATGTGGGAGAGCGTCCCCTTGTCTCCGCGCGTCCTGGGAAGGGGCTCTGGAAGACTCTCTGCTTGTCTTAGCCCTCTCCTCGCTCTGTCTCTCCCCCCCTTGAAGGAATCAGGCAGGGTTTGGGCCAGAGCTCCATCAGGGGAGGGCCCCCGACCTCTGGCTGCTGGCTCTCCCTGATGGCCCCAGGACCCTGGGTGTGGTGGGGGCCAGCCCTTGGCCCAGACCTGGTGAGAGCAGGGGCATCTGTGGGGTGCTGACGCCTGTTCCTCGCCCCCCACTCCGGCTGCCCGCTTCCTTCCCATTTTCTACTCTCCCTCTGTCAGTTTATCCAGCAGACACCTAACACGGGCCCGGCAGGCGAGACCCTTCCTGCAGGACACACCTGGGGAAGGCAGGGTGGCCCTTGTGTCTCCAGAAGCCACTGGAGGGCAGCCACGAGGGTGTCACGGCCAGAGCTGTAAAAGACCACCGTGATGCATACGGAGAAAGGGAACAAGGGGGCTGCCTCCATGGGGACAGGTGGACACGGAGCAAGGCAAGGGCTGTGAGCAAAGCAGGTAGGAGTGCCCGCGCTGACAGCTTGGACGAGGGGTGCAGGACGGGCAGGTAAGGGGATGCTGGAGTTGCTGCTGGAAGGGACATGTACGCACGCTGAGATGTCCCACCAGCCCTCCCCCCTCCCTTGAGCCTCTCTCTGAGCTGGGGCTCAGCTTCCCAGCAGCCCCCGTATCTTCAGGGCCAGACACTTGGCCCTTGAACCCTGCCTGCAGCTCTCCAGCGAGGTTGTGACCTCTGTGCAAGAGAAGTAGGAGGGAAAGAGCCAGGAAGGCTCCTTCTAGATAGCTCCATCCCCCTCCAGACAGTGTTGGGGCTGGAGGGTCAGCCGGGGTCTGTGATTTTTCCATTTGTTGTGGACCAGCAGATAGCTGTTCTTCCCTGTGGGTACCCTGTGCCGGGTCCTGAAATCCCACATCAGAATCCTGAGGATCCCACGTCCCAAAGTGAGGGGCCTCCAGGCTGGAGAGCGGTGGGGTCGAGAGTGCGTGCACTGGAATGTGTCCCATGGGATGCCAGGACAAGCAGCCCTGCCACTCGGACCAGCCATGAGACCTGGTGATTGGGAAGGGACACAAGGAGCCCCGGAAGGCCGGAAATGGTCCGTGTCTCCCACTGCTGGTGACCGCATACCTCCCTGTGCACCGAAGCACCTGGCCGGGCGTTGAGCTATGTGCAGAAGGCTGTGATGGGGGGCGGGGGGTACAGGCTGGAGGGCCCGGGAAGATTAGGTCTGCGTGCCCACCACGCCTCTAGTCAGTTAGCCACGTGGCTTTTTGCGAACCATCGAATCTCTCCGAGCCTCAACGGCCTCATCTGCAAAGTGGGGATGCCGGTGTTGCTCTCGCAGGGTCTTGGGAAGGTGGGTAAACCATCAGATGCGCAGGGCTCGGCTGTGGTCACTGTCCTGCCACACATGCGGCCTCCGGGGTGTTTCCTGCACCCCCCACCCCCGCCCTGCTGCAGCAGAAACGGGTCCGGAGGTGGCTTCTCTGTAGGAACCCTACACTCATCCTGTTGGCGCAGGCCGGGTCCTTCCCGCCTGCACACGGAGGGCAGGTGGGACATTCTGACCCCACTTTTGACCGTCCTGGCTCACTTTTGAAAACTGGTTTTTTAAAAAAATTCTTAAATTTTTCGGGAGAGAGAGAATGCGTGCACATGTACATGTGAGCTGGGGGAGAGGCAGAGGGAGACAGAGAATCGCAAGCCGCCTCCGTGCTGAGCCTGGAGCCCGGCCTCAGGCTCCATCCCACAACCCTGGGATCATGACCTGAGCCGAAACCAAGAGTCAGACGCGCACCCGAGGGAGCCACCCCCCAGGTTCCCCGGGCCAGTGCCCGCAGGATAGAAAGCCATCACCTGCCGGCCCTCCGTCCAGCCCGGGACGCGTGAGGAGGCAGGTTCCCATCCTCCCTCGGCGCCTGTCATCAGCCTCGATCTCTGCTTCGGAGGCAGACCAGGCCAGGAACTTGGCGCTGACACTGTCCAGCCGCGGCCCTGGGGCTCACGGCCTCCTGCGCAGGGGCCCCAGGCCAGCCGCCGGCCTGCCCGCACGGATGGCATCTGGCTGGTGGGCCCCCGGGCTTTCCCTCGGGCACTCCTGTTGCGCTGGGGAGCAAGCGTGCACACCTTTCCCTGACTTCACGCTGAGGGACGTCCCGTCGGGAGCCTGAAGCCAGCCGCCCTGGGAGTGTTTCTACCGTGGAAAGCAGCAGATGCTACAGTCACAGTTGTTTTGGGGTTTGGCCTTGGTGGCTTCAGGAAGCTGGTTGCTCGGCATTTGCCACATACCACTAGGGAGGGCTTGTCCGTTGGTCTCGGAGACAGGTGTGTCTCTGACCTAGTGGGCGCCCCGAGCACCCTGCCCCTCCCCCCGCCAGTGCCGCCATCGAGGAGTGCGCCAGAACAGGGGTTCAAGCCGAGGTCCGCAAGAGTCCAGAACTCTTTAAGTGTGGAGCCCTGCGAAGATAGGCAGGGAGGGCTTCCTGGCGGTGGTGGGGCTCACAGCCAGGTCCCAAAAGATTCTCTCCCGGAGTCCTAGCCCCCACCTTTGCTTTAGGAGTAAGGATGGTCCAGACCCTCCTTACGGCATCCTCTCCGGGCGCCTCCGGGGCTGGCCCGGGCAGCCTGCCCATCCTTCGCGGTGGCCGCCGGGGAGGGAGCCAGCCCCTGGAAGGCCACTCGCCCCTCCCAGCTGCTTTCTGTGGCCCCAGGTCAGTCAGTCCCCTTCCGCTGCCCACCCCTTTCCCCCCAGCAGAGCCCTCACCCTGGCCGGCCTAGTGTGCCCCCATCCCGCCGCTCCGGGGGCCACCCTGCCGCCTGCGTCTCAGAGCTGCGTGCTAAGTGCCCACAGATTTCCTGGCACCAAGGACGAGCCGAGTGCCTTCTTCTCTTGCCCAGATGCCCTCTTCCTCCTCTCCCTGGCTGCCGTCCAGGCCCTGCCCTCCCTCCAGGATCCTGCAGCTCTCCGTGGTGCCCCTGCTGGATGTGGCCCTGCAGCCAGGCCCTCTGTGGTCACAGCCCACACGTGTTCCGCATTCAGCACCGACGGCTGCTGGGCCGGGGGCGTTCACGGGGCGGGAGCAGATGGTGTCCTTGGGCCGAGTAGGGACCAGGGCCGTGCTGGTCCAACTGTGCTCCGCAGTGTGGTACCATGTCCTCTCTGGGGCGAAGGTGACAGTAGGCTGACCTCAGCACCACCATCGGGGCTCCAAGCCCTGTGCCAACCTCTACACAGACCTCCTTGTTCGAAACCCACAGCAGCCTCGGAAGGAGGTTGCCATCCCTGGCATTTCACAGATGGCGAAATAGGCCCGGAGAGGTCCATGGGGGCCTGCCGGTCGGGGGGTGGGGCTGTGGCAGTGGGATGTCAAGTGTGGGGAGACCTGTGCCCAGAGCCCCAGCCAGTGCTCTGGGAGGAGGCTCCGGGAGTGTGAGGTCTCAGGCAGTGTCCCCCACCTGGCTGCTCCTTAAAAAACCCCCTGGGCTGCTGACTTGACTGGTCCGGGGTGAAGCCTGGGCCCAGCTTATGACTTGGAACGTCGTTCCCCAGGCGACGGTGACATGCAGCCCACCAGGGGCCACACCCGCGAATCAGTCTCTTGCAGCTGCTGTAACAAATGCAGACAAACTTAAATGGCTTAAAAACCACACGTTTATTATCTTAATCAGCCTCATGCCTGGGTAACATCTGAAGAGGAGTATCGGGAAGCCGGAAGTGCCCCATCAGTCTCATGGGAGTCAGGTCACGGCGTTGGCACGGCTGGTGCCTTCTGGGGGCTCCAGGAAGAAGCTGTCCCTCCCTTCTTCCAGCTTCCAGAAGCTGCCTGCCCTGAAGGAGGGTGACACGGGAAGTGAGCAAGGATTCCACCCAGTGGGGATGTGCAGGCCTTTGACCTAGTGGTTTTGCTGCTAGGGCTGTGTCCCCCGCTGTTGCTTTTCCCGGCGGGGCCCCAGAGCAGCAAGACAGGTGGTGGGAGGGGGGCACCCAGCCTCCTGCCCAGCAGCGCACCCAGCAGGACTCCGGCCGAGAGGTGAAGCGAGCACCTGTGCGCGGCTGGCAGGCGGGGCCGGAAGAGACCCAGAGGGATCGCAGGTCCATGCGTCTGCCGTGCTCGGACTTGTGTTTTGACAAACGAGAATACGTCCACGTGTGCACACGCACGCACGCACACATATACGCGTGTGCATGGCGGATTTCGGGGAGATGCACAGCAAGGTGTGGACAGTGGCCACTCCCGGAAGTCCGAGATCCCCTCCCTTTAGCTGTGCAACGCGCTGCTCTGTTGGACCGTTTAAAATCATGTATCTCAGTGTTTAACGCAGAAACATTCCCAGGGCCTAAGGGACTGTTTGTGACTGGCTCAAAGGCCAGAAACGCAAGGATGGCTCTCTCCGGCTTGATTTCCCCTTGGGGTGGCACATCTGTTCGTCCCTCGTTGGCAGAGGAGGGAGGAAGTCTCTGGGGGCAGGCGCATGGGGGCTGTTTGCTGCCCTGGGTCCTGTTGCTACCGGGTCACCTGTGGCCACTGTCTGCTGGATGGAGCTTATAAGGAGGGGCCGCGGGGAGCCCAGCCTGGAGAGCGGAGAGCTAAGGGGTCAGGGGTGAAAGGGGCTACAGTGCGCGTGAAAACTAAACTGAGGCAGGGGGCACACAGAGGGTGTGGATAACCTGACAACAGTCAGCCTAGAGGAGGGGGCACATCTCAGGCCCCATTGCTCCGCCGAAGCAGGAGGGGAAAGCGGGACCAAGGTGGGGGAGACAATTTTGTGTCAAAGTGCATGGACTTTTGGGGCCCCCTGGGTGGCTCAGTCAGTTAAGCCTCTGCCTTCAGCTCAGGTCATGATCTCCGGGTCCTGGGATGGAGCCCCGCATCGGGCTCCCTGCTCAGCGGTAATGTGGCTTCTCCCTCTTTCTTCCCCCACGCTGCTCGTGCTCACTGGTGCGCGCTCGCTCTCTCTCATAAATAAATAAAAATCTTTTTTAGAAATGCATTTTTAGAGAGGAAACTTCCCATCACAGACGTGATAGGCAGCCCACCCTGTTACTGTTGGGAAAGGGGCTTCAAAACTGATCCCCTTTTGGATGCTCTTGGCGGGATTTATTGAGATAAAGTTACATGTCTTAATCTTGATTTTAAACCAGTTCATGTTACATTTTTAAAATATTTAATTCTTAAAATAGCCCTCACCACTCCCTCCCACTGCCGGTGACTTTGCTTTTTATATGGGTGTGTACCAGAACTGGTACGGATTGGGGTCTTTAGTAGGGAAAAGTTCCTTCTTCTGGTTAGGGTGGGAGGTGGGGGCATGGGGGGCCCTGTGGGCCTTGGGGGTCAGCCTGGTCCCCTCTGGCAGTTCCAGGAGATGGACCCTAGGTGGCGCCAAACCCCCAACCTGCAGTTTCCCAGTCCTCACCAGGGGGATGGGTGTGGGGATGTGTGTGTGTCTGGCATGGGTGTGAGTGCCTGCTTGTGGGGGGGGGGGGCTTGGAGCTCCCCGCACTGGGAGCATGATGGCCCTGGGGAGCGTGGCCCCCCTTGCAGGGTGCCCCCCCCACACCCATCCTCAGATGTGATTAGCAGATGTACAGGCCAGGCTGTGATTTATGTTCCTGGTCACCTAATTATTCCCAGCCCCAGAGGAGGAAAAATAAAATGCTTTGCAGGGCCAGGGAGTCCGAAATCCTGGCGGGGGCTCTGGGGCGCCAGGCCCACCCCGCCAGACCTCCCCGGGCCTGGAAGGGAAGCGGGTGGTGGGGGGCAGCCAGGAAGTGATGAAAAAGCCCTCTCTGGGGAGCAGACCTGGGGTGGCGGGCATCCACTTGGGAACGCTGAAGCAGGTCAGCCCTCCTTCCCGGGGCTGTGACTGGTGTGCCCGCACATGCACACGCAGCCCCGGGCAGCTTTGTAGAAGGGCCGGGTTGGGTCACCCCCTGAGAGGGCCCTGGGGGGCCCTGAGGCAGCTTCTTGGTGTCCTGGGAAGGAAGGAAATTCCAAAGCGTCCCCCCACGGCCCTGGGACTGTCCCCAGAGATGAGGAGCACCTTCCCAGCCGCCCCAGGCACCACCGCCTCCCCCCACACCCCACTTTGAGTGAGTTCTCACCTCTGCCTGCGCACTTTCCCTTCCCTCTGCCAGAATGCTGTTCCTGCCCAAGGCCTCCCTCATCATGTGGTCTCTGGCACTCCTCTCTGACCACAGGTGTCCTTGGCTCTGGGTAGGCGGGTCTGTGTCTGCCATTCACACTGTCCCCCGAGCCCTGGAGAGCACATGGTGGGTAGCTCATGCTCAGGAAATATTTGCAGTTTGGTTGAATGTACAGACAGATGGACGATGGATGGTGAGCTCGCAGCCGTTCTGAGAGGCCCGGATTTGGGGCAGATGGGACTTCACCTCAGAAGCAGTGGGATTCCCCCGGGGTTGGCTTTGTTTGGGAGAGGCCTCCTGCAAGGGGGACCGTGTCCTCGTCCCCAGAGGGCTCCCAGTCTTGGCTGACCACATGGTTGGCTTCTCTGCCCTCCTCCTCCTCTGGGAACCTGGCTCAGGCCCTCACCCCCAGGGGACTGTGTCCCTGCCCCTCCAGCAGAGGACTTCCTGCTCCTGGAGGTCGTCTCCCCAGGTTCAGGAGCTGGCCCTGACCTTGGGTCCCTGCCTTGAGCCCCAGTGTGGGAATCCCTGGCCAGGTGGTCTCTGGCGGGCTGGTCACTCAGCCTCTGCTTGGAGCCCATCCTTGCTGCCCCATGATGCTGTCCATAGGACTCAGAGATGGGAGGCGGGGAGGGGCTGGGCTCCTGGCAGGTATCTGGGGGCTGGTCTGTACCTGCCCTGGAGACACTAACCCCCCCCACCCCTCAGCTTTCGATTCTGAATGGTGCTGGGCACGCACCGTGTGCCTGGATGCCATTCTGCAGAAAGGTCCTGGGCTCCTCTGGGTGGCAGTGCTCATCTTGCTGCTGTGGGAATTCCCGGGGGACAGGTCACTCCGTGCCACAGGGGTGCAGTCTGGTGGGACCAGCTCCACTCCTAGATGGGCTTTCCCGTGGCCCGTTTGGTGCCCCCCCATCCCTGCCTGCCTCCGGGGCAGAGGGCATGATGGGCTGAGCACAGCTGCAGGGGCAGGCAGACGGGGGGGTGGGGGGGGGGTGGGGGGGGGCTCTGGCTGCCTGACCTGCTGGGGACCCGCCTCGCAGCAGAAGGGCCAACCTGCGTGGTGCCTCACAGAGCTCACAGCTGCCTCCTCCTGCCTCTTCCCCTCCCCCTCTCTTCCCCCTCCTCCCCCCTTCCCTTCCTTTCCCTCCTCCTTTTCCTCCTCCTCCTGCCTTCCCCTCCCCCTCCCTCTCCTCCCCTTTTTCCCTTTCCCCCCTCCCTCTCCCCTCCCCTCCTCCCTCTCCTCCCCCTCCTCCCCTCCTCTCTCCTTCTGCCCTCTCCTCAGCTCCCTCCTGCCACCCTGGGCCTCCCTCCCTGCCTCCCTTCCCACTGTCTGTCTCTATCTGTCCTGTGTCTTCCCGCTTTCTCTATCTTTCCCTCTGTGTTTCTGTGTTTCTGTGTTTCTGTCATCGTCGTTGTCTCTTTCTCTTCTTTTGTTTCTTTCCCTTTTCCTATCTGCCCTTCTCTCTGTGTCTTCCTCTTATCTCCCTCCTCTCCCTCCTCCTCTCTCTCTCTCCTCCTCCTCCATTTTCTCCCTCCCCCCTTTCCTCCTCCCTCTCTCCCCTCCCCCTCCCTCTTCTCCCTCCCCTCCCTCCCCCTCTCCCTCCCGTCTCTCTCCCTTTTCCCTCCCTCCTCCTCCCTTCCTCTTTCTCTCCCCTCTCTTTCTCCCCCTTCCTCCTTCTCTCGCTCTCTTTCACTCTCCAAGCAGCTGTTACTTAATAGGCTGTTAATGATGATACAGTAAGTAGAAGGCAGAGTCCTGGGGGAACCGCCATGATCTGTGTAACTGGTCCCGAAGGAGCCAGAAGTATCTAATATTTACACACCAGCATTAGTCCTTTGGGAGGGTTATCTCAGCTGGAACCAAGCAGGGAGAGGCAGCTCTGGCTGGTGCCGTCTCCCTCTTCCAGCCTGCTCTGAAGGTGTCTGGTCCATGGGGACCCCTCCCTTGGGGAGAGTAAGCCAGGCTCTGGGTCGAGGTTCTAGAAGGCACAGGCTAAATGCTGGGGGTGGTTGGACCGGACCAGCCTGGTGGGCACCGGGCATTTAGCATGTCCTCTGGCTCGTGCTTAAGGGGGTATTGCATGGCCGGGAGCAAGGGCAATGCTCAGGGCTGTGGGGGTGGGGAGAAACAGACAAAGACGCAGGGGATGCCTTTGAGCCCCTGGATCCAGCCATGCCTGAAGTCCTTCATGCCCCAGACTCTTCCCTTTCCGAATCAACAAAATCCCTGTTTTGCCCAGCCAGCTGGGGACCCAATGACCAGTCCTCCCTTCGCCAGGTGTGATGGCTTCGGAAGTGATAGTGATGCTTGTTTAGAGTTCGTTGTACCTAGCAGCCCAGTATCCAATCGAAAGGAGCAAAGCTGCTGCAGAGGGAAGATAGGGGCCTGAGCCCACCCTCATGGACCCCTCCTCTAGGCCCCACGGGGCAGCAGGGAGTACCCCTCTTTAGAGCCTTCCTGGGGCCCAGCAACATGAGGTCACCGGGGGTCTGACATAGCTCCTACCAGTGCTGTGCCCAGCCCAGGGTCCAGCCGTGATGGGCCTCACAGGTGGAACAGCCCCCAGCGGAGACCAGCGTTGGCCTGCTCTCGGGACCAGGAGACTGGGACACAGAGCTGGGAGCAAATAGCGGAAGCTGCTCAGTGACACGACAGGTCTTGAAAGCAGAGTGCTGGGCTCTCTGCCACCGTGTGGGACAGGCGGGCATCCAGGCCGGCTCTCAGGCCCGGGGCTGAGCGGGGCTCCCGCTTGCCCAGCTGTCCACCCAGCAGGACTCTGTGGGTCTTCCATGTGGCTGTCCCTGAGTTGTACTCCGGACAAGAAACCAATACCAGTAAGTCTTGTTCCCCGGGTTCCGTGAGCCACGTTAGCAAAGTGGCGAATCTGAGGTGGGGCCATGGGAACCCCCAGTTTCCAGTGTCCGGTCGGTCAGAGGCACAGGGGACCAGACGCTCACCCAGGCATCTGGAGTGGAGGGGCTCACGTGGGGTTGAGCCGCCCCTTGGCGGCTCTGGGCTGACTCCGGGCTGACTCTGGGCGTCGCCGTCAGTGCTGAGTGGAACTGCAGGACACCCCGGTCCGTGTCCTGTTTGCACAGTGGCTGGTTGGTGTGGAAAAGCCACACGTTTGGCGTCAGAAGTGTTGTCCTGGAGACAGAAGCGGTCGTAGTCACGGGGACAGCACTTTTCTGAAAGCCTGATGGCCTGGCTTTGAATGAGGTCGGCTTCCCACGGCTCTGTGCCCAGAGGCGGGTGCCGGGCAGCCTGTGAGTCTCCCCAGGGCAGGAGGGCAGACAGATGGCCCCCTGCAGCCCAGCACCCTGACCGCCTCCGTGCGGATGGCCGGGGTCATGGATACCACAACCAGAGGCCTGGACAGCTGAGGCCCATGGACCTGTATCCCTTGCCCTGCCTCTGTTTCTTCATCTGCGCAGTGGGGATAGTACCAGTCCTCTCAGAAGGAGCTCAGACCCCTTGCTATAGGTCCCTGCCCAGGGGTGCCACACAGGCCTTGGCAGAAGTCCCTGGGGAGTCCCGCCCACCTCCAGACGTGTGCCCCCCTCGGTGTGGCCCCCGAAGGACCCACTGATGGTTTATAGATGGGCAGCCTTGGAGCATCTCTGTGTGGTTTTGCTCCGCACCAGCTGGCTGTCTCCAGGACTTTTAATAACGGTTTACCCCCTTAAAGCCTGGAGTTCAGTGAGTGTTAGCATAGGCGCAGGTACGTGCAGTGTCTGAATCAAGAATGTTCTGTCACCCCCCAAAATCCCTGGCCCTGAGCAGTTACTCCCCACGTCTCCTTGGCCACGGCCACGGCAGCCCCGAATCGGCTTTCTGTCCCTGTGGGTTTGCCTGTTCCGGATGTCATGGATAAAGGGGACCACACAACGCGTGTCCTTTCATCCCGGCTTCTGTGACCTGGGAGGCTAGCTTCACGGCTTATGCAAGCCACGACGTGTCACTTCTTCCTGCCTGGGCTGAATAGTACCTCACGGGTGGATTTGCTGCTGTGGTTTATCTGCTCACCGTTGATGGGCATCCAGGCTGCGTCTGCTTTGGGTCGTTATGAATTAGAACTGCTGGGACCCAGGCATGTGCAGGTCTCGCGTGGACGTGGGTCCGCGTCTCTCTCGGGTGTCCTGCCGGGAGCGGCGTTGCCCGGTAGCGCAATGACTCTAGGCCTCGGGGCTCCTTCGGGACAGAATCTCCTCCAGCTCTTCCCGGCACTGCCCCTGTGCTCTGTCTCGTTCTCTGCTGGATGCCCCTGAGGGTCACGTGGCCTGTTCCTTCAGTCCCAGTCCTGTCTGCAGCGGCAGGTGCTCCTGACAGGCTGGTGGGTGACCGCGCCGGCGACCTTGCCCTCCGCCAGCCAGCCTTGACGCCCCTCTGCACAGGGGATCAGCTTCCCTCTGGTGCCTGGCTCTGGACCTGGCCCACATCAGTGGTCAGGCAGACACTGCCTTTCTCCCTGTTTCGCTGGGCTCAGCCCATGTCAGGGACCAGGATCACCAATCCCTGGTCTGCCTGACTCAGAAGCCAGACAGGGCTAGAGCAGAGAAGTGGGGTAACCTTGAAGGAGGCCTGGTGACCTTCCTGTCCATGGAGATGCCCACTGGGCCTTGCTGGGGTATCTGAACTGTAGACAGGGCCTCAGCTTCCTGCAGGGCATACGAAACGGTTTCTAAACCAGGAAAGCCTTTCCTCTCACCTGGGCAATTCTCCATCCAGAAGCCAGAGGAATACAGGGGCTGCCCAGTGGCCTGGCACCCAGCTCTTTCCTCAGTGCATCAGAGGTAGCTGGTTCCCTGCCTCCTGTCTGCATTAGAGCCTTGTTCTCATTCTGCTCTGTCCTTGGGGTAACTAGGCCGTGCCGCGTGCCAACCTCGGAGATAGTCTCTGTTCCCCCCTGCACCTCCCTCACAGGCGCGGCCAGGCACGGGCCAGAGATGGCCTGGCTGGGGGCTTCACCTTGTCTGGGGACCCCTTCCCCTGTCTGGCGCAGAGGGGGTCACTGCTTGTTGAATAGGTGGGAACACGGCAGTCGGGTTGAGCTCCCGGCCCCTTGCTCCAGCGGTGAACACGGGGATAACCCTGCTGTGTTCATTGTAGCTAGTGAAGGCAGAAATGCTCAGCTCCCGAGGCCGGCACCCTCCATGAGGAACCTGAGAGAATGTGACCTTCCTGCGAAGGAGGGTCTTTGCAGATGTAACTCGTTACAACGTGGTCCTGCTGGACTGGGGTGGCTGCCAGTCCAGTGACTGGTGTCCTTATAAGAAGAGGGGAGTTTGGACACGGAGCGGCGTGTGAAGAGCCGCACACGGGAGGAGGCCACGTGCAGATGGGGGCAGAGACGGGAACGTGTGGCCACAAGCCAAGCCACGGAGGGCGGGCCCGTGAGAAGCAGGAGGAGCCGGGGCAGGGTCCTCCCCTGGAGCCTCCGAAGGGAGCGTGGCCCCCGCGCCCGCCTGCACTTCAGACCTCTGTCCTCGGGCTGTGTGGGAATCCACGCTGTTGTTTTAAGCCGTCTGGGCTGTGGAAGTTTGTCGTAAACCCTGGAAGAGTTAACACGGTCTGTTCACCCGTTGAACCCTCACCACTGTTCCCAGAGAGGCGCTGTCGTCGGCTCCACTTAGGGATGAGGAAACGGAGCGACAGGCAGGGGGGATCCCTCGCCTGAGCCCCAGGAGCTGACAGGTGGCAGAGGCCGGATCGCCACCCAGGGATTCTGATTCCGGGTCCCTGACTAAACCCCGTGCCGTGGGGTTCAGCGACGCTGCCCAGGACCTTGTAGATCCTCGGGGAACGTCTATGGCCTATGACTGCTCCCCGTGGAGTTGCCTCAGCCCAGCTCCTGCAGGGGCTAAGCCTGCTTTTCCTCAGTCTTCCCTCCTGCATGGTGCAAAGCTCTGGAAACTTCCGCCCCTCTCCCCATCACATAGGACTTGTGTCCCCATGTGCTTACTAAGGAAATCAGCTCTAGACACTGTGTGGCTTAAGGGGACAAGCCGCTGCCCCCCCTCCCAAGGCTCCGCCCCACCCCCAGCTCCCCATACAGACGCCAGGCCTGTCTGCAGAGCACTGAGCTCTGGGGAACCCAGTTTGGGAAGCAAAGTCACTTTGAGGCTTCAGGCCAGGAAGATTTCCCTGCTGGCGCAGGGACAGGAGGAGACCAGCAGGGCATGGTCTCGGAGGAGGAAGTGGAGTGTCTCCTCCAGAGGGGACTCACACAGCCTTGAATGAGCTGAGTGTCCAGCAGTGAGAGAATGCCCCGGGCCATTGCCCCCCCACAGCCCCGCTTCCAGACGCCCGTCTGCCCTGCAGGCTGCGTGGCCTCAAGCAAGTTGCTCAGCCTCTCGGACCCTCTTGGCTTGTGCGACGTGAGATCATGGCCTGCCTCCCCCTGCCTCCCCCTGCCTCCCAGGGGTGCTGGCGCGCCTCCCAGCAGCTCCCTGAGCGGCTTGCTCGCTGTAGCAGTTGGGGCGAGCTCCAGCTCACAGGCACCCCCACCCCCGCCAGCAGGCTGCTTGCGGGCCCGCTGAGGATGCTGTGACAGGGAGAGCATATGGCGGGCATATGCCACGCAGGAACACGGCTGCCCACGGAAGAGGCAGGAGGAGTTCTAGAAGGGAGGGAGCGGAGCCCTGTCGGTGCCCGCGACATGCTGCGCCTGCCTGGCCTTCTTGGCGCCCCCTCTGCCCTGGTTCTCCCCTGGAGGGTGAGCCTCTGCTCCCTTGGGCACTTGGGTGCTCTGTGGGTGGGGGGCCTCCTGGGGAGATAGGGCGATGTGTCCTCTGCCCACTAGATGTCGCTCTGCCCTGCAAGATCCCCCAGAACCACAGCCTCACAAGTCCTGGAAGGGGTGGGGTCTCCCTCGGGGGCTGGTCCCCCTGGAACACCCACACACGGCCCCTTTGCAGACGTAGAGGAAGAGTGTAAGTTAGACACATGGCAAAGGAGGGCAGGCAGGGGTGTTTCCAGGAGAGGGCCCAGCGTGTACAAAGGCCAGAAGGTGGGGCGGGGCCAGGTCCCGAGGGCTGGGTGGAGGGGGACAGTGAAGGAGCTTCCCGGGGCTGGAGCTGGACCTAGTCATTGTCCTCCTGCCCAGCCAAGGTGGAGCCGGGCATTACTGGCGATCTTTGCAATCCCCCCAGAAGGGGGCACTGTTCTTGTCCTGGTGGACTTGGCGCCCAGAAAGGCTGGGTCACCAGCCTGCTGTCACACTGCCAGGAAGTGGTGGAGCCAGCACAGAGCCCTGTCACGGGGCAGTGTCAGAGGTGGGGGGCAGGGGCTGGCCCTGGGTGCTGTTGAGCCCTCTGCAGCGCTCAGAACCCGTCTTTTGTCCCTGTGGAGCCTTGCCTGCCATCTCCTGTGCGGCCCTCGGCCGAGGTGCCCCACAGCCTTGTCCTCTTGCCTGCCCAGGCTAGGACATGAGCAGACCGTTCAAGATGACCCCCGCCTCTTCCACAGTGCCCTGCACACAGCAGGCATCCGCGGTGTGCTCTGCTTTCTCTTAGGTAGCCCCTCAGCATGGCTGCACCACGGGGAGGGGCCTCCTGAACTTCCAGGAGGTTGGGCAGTGGGTGTCACAATTGAGACAGTTGATCCTAGGCCTCCGTGTTTCAGGGACCTCTGCCACCAACCAGAAGACCTCTCCGAAGTGCCTCCCCGCCCCGCCCCCACCTTGCTCGCTGTGAGTCCAGATCAGGCCACATGACAGGTGACAAGGGTAACTTTCTGGAACAGCAGGAAACATTTGCAGCGGGAGGCTCGCAGAACCCCGGGCCCTGCGGTCAGAAAACCCCAGGGCGGGAGGTTGCGGAAAGGGGGCTTTGGCTGTGGGCAGGAGCCGGTTCAGGGACTTCAGCCACACCCATGGCTGCTGCTGCTTCTGTTACACACGCAACAGCGAGGGGAGGGGACATCGGACCTGCTGCCCACACTACCATGCCCCCTGGGGACGCCCGGCTGGGGAGAAGGGGCCGGGCGGGCACAGCCCCCACAGAGGCAGCAGCAGGCGGGCTAGGCTCGGGCCTGACGCCCACCCCGGTCCCGGCACAGGAGCAGATGGGCAGGGAGAGGGGAGGCGGCGGCAACAGTTGGTGCCGCCAGCTTCCGGCTCCCCCAAGGCGGCGGGTGTGAGAGGCAGGGACGGGAGCGGGTGGCAGAAGCCCAGCCTGCTGTCGGTGCCTCCCTTCCCACCCTGCCTCCTTGGCCCTTCCAGAGGCTTCTCCTCCAAGCCCTTGCCTGCAGCCTCCCTGGGAGGCCCAAGAGTCCAGGAGGCAGTGGTTGGGCTCAGCTGCAGCCCAGCTCAGCCTCGTCCTGGCTGTGTCCCTGGGACCACTGAGGACCCCTCCTAACCCAGCCCGCCTCCGTTTCCCTGTCTGTAGAATGGGGTGATGTCAGGGACGATTGAATCCTGGCTACTGTGTGGAACTGTGGCCTTTGGTGGGTCCTTACCCTCTCTGTGTTCCCCGTCTGTGTCTTCCCATCTGTTAAACGGGGGAGTCCTCATTATCCCTGGTCGTGTAGTGGGGCTGAAAGGAGTCGATTCTGGTAGATGCCTGGAGGGGGAGCGGATGCCAGAAGGCCTGGGCCGTGGGCTCCGGGACAGCACATGCAGTTACGGTCATAGCCAACATTCCGGCATGTTCTGTGTAGCCCGCAGTGTGCCAGGTGCTCTGCACGGGTGAACTCGCTTCAGCTTACAGTGGCCGGAGATGTGGTACCTCTGGGGTTGCGGTCTTACAGATGGGGAAACCGAGGCACAGGGCCATAGAGATGCTTGCTTGGGGCTCATGCTCTGTGAGTCTTCACAAGGCCTTTCTCCGCTCCAGCCTGACATTCAGTCCCATGGGGCTTCTGTCCTGGGTCCTGGACCCCGCCGCCCCTCCTCCCTCCACCTGATGACCCCCAGCAGCCCAGACCACTCGGCCCCACCACGCTCTCAGCCCTGGGGGCACGCCCCTCGCTTGCTTACCCCCTGACCTCAGGACCGACTGGTACCGAACAGTGAATGACATTTGCCGGCCTGGTCCGCGGGGCAGGTGAGAACGTCCTGCGTCTTTTGCAAACTCAGCCTGAGTGTTTTACCAAACCTCACGCTGGGGCACATGGTCTGAGAAGGGGGCGCTCCTGTATACTCGTACCGTGATTTGTGGAAGTCTTAGGATATGAGAAAACAAATCCTATTTGGTTGAACGTTTTGAGGACTGCTTTACGAAGAAGACAAAAAAAACTAAACTCACATGTCTCTCTGAACATCTAAGATACTTGTTTTCATTCCTCCAGGCCTCAGTTTACACAGCTGCGTGAGTGCAGTCTCCCAGGCCGCCAGCTCAGAGATTTCGGGAGGCCAGGCTTAGCCATGGGGAGCATAGGGTATGGAATGTTCCTTGCTTTGCCCAGTGGCCTTGGGCAACTTGGTTGGCTTCTGGGCCTCAGTTTATTCATCCCTACAATGGGTAGAATAACCGTTGCAGAGCATCCAATCAGGGAGTGGTTGTGCAGCACCTGGGGGGGCCCAGCAGGAGCCGAGGCCTTTGATTGCCACAGAGGTGCCGCCTGAGTTAGGCTCCTTCCCTATAGGTCCATCACGGAGCCTGGAAGAGCCTGGGACACCTTCCCTGCCGTGGGATAGAGGGAGGGAAGAGGACCTGGGGCTCCCTGACACATTTTCCTGGCATTCTGTCTGCAGCGCGGGACTCCAGGTTCTTCCAGGGGTATAAGTCAGAGCAAGAAAGGTCCAGAAGGCCGTGGGTGCTTCCTCCCACGTCCACAGGACCAACTGATCTCAGAGGATCCTTGTCCCAGCCCTGGCCCTGGCAGCCTGCCCAAGCCTTGGTCGCAGATGGTTAGGGAGCTGCCCATTTCTTCTTTCTGCCATTTGGCCCATTTTCCCCAAGTGCCTACTACGCGCCACAGAGACGGGACGCACGGCCAGTGCAGCTCAGCCGCAGGGAGCCTGCAGCCTCGCCGCCCATCCTGGCTAGGCTCCAGGGCTCCGAAGGCAGCAGAGAATTCCAGCGAGAGCCCTCCGCCCCCACCCGCTGTGTGAGAGGCAGGAGGCAGGCTTCCCCAGGGCCCAGCCCTGCTCACTGACTGACCTGCAGGGTCGCCACACTCTCCTCGGAATGGGACACAGCCCAGCAGTGTGGGCGCTACTCAGCCCCCCACACCCCCCCCATGTGGCCCCTGCGCCCCAGCCCACTCCCTGGTGGGAAGCCAGCCCCACCGCTCTGCCAGACTCCACTCTTGCCAGCTGGCCTGGCCCCGCATGGTTGCCATGGCAACCCTTCAGCACGTCCATGGGGCCTGCTGCTCCCCCTTTATCTCTCTCTGGGGCCAGAGCCACTTCTGGGAGGCCCTGGGGGCCTCCGGGCTGAGGAGAGGTTCTCAGAGGCCCCGTGGGGTCCTGGATCCAGGCCAGGCCTTGACTCCTGTGGAGGGATGGGGGCGCTCCAGATGGAGGGTTCTGCAGGGTGGCCAGAGAGAAGGTGGGAAGAGGGGGACAGAGAGAAGTAGAGTAAAATAAGCCAAGGCAGGCACTGTGCCCCTGGGTCTGCACCTTCCGCGAGTCATCTAGTGCACCCGGAGCTGTTTACAAAGCGCCCCTGACCTTGTGCGCCCTGCCCTACCGTGTGCCTTTCCCACTGTGTGCCCCACCCCCGCTGCCCTCCACTCCTACCCAGTGCCCCAGCCCAGCCCTACTGTGCGCTCCATCCCCCCACTGTGTGCTCCATGCCTCCACTGTGTGCCCTATTCCCACCCTGTGCCCCAGCCCAGCCCTACTGTGCGCTCATCACCTCCCACTGTGTGCCCCACGCTGCTCTGTGCATTTCACTCCCACAGTGCCCTCAAATCCCCTCTGCGTGCTTTACCCCCACTGCACTCCATCCCCCACTGTGCACCAGACACCAGAAGACTTTCCTTTGTGAGGATCCTGAAGGTCTAAAAGCAGCCCCACAGGGATGTCAAAATAGAGACCCAGTCACACTGTCTAGGAAAGTTGGGGACCTCCCTGGACGCCTAGCGGGGCTAAGCAGTGAGCCAGAGCCACACGGGGCTGTAGCCAGACTGCCATCGTGGGGTTGCCGTCACTATGAGAACGTCAAGGCCAGAGGTGGAGAGCCCGGGAGAAGGCAGACGGGAGGGAAATGTGGACACGGGATCAGGCCAGTCCAGTGGAGCGCTTTGTGGTGGCAGGGAGGGCACTGGAACAGCTCAGAGGCAATGGGGGTCCCAGATCCTGGTTTCCTGAAGGGAGACCCCCCAACACACACGCACAGTGTGGAGCTGAATGGACAGAGAAGAGGGGGCTGAAGGGGGTGCGGGTCTAGTAGGGGATGGGACAGGCCACACTCCTCCCAGCACAGCTCCTGGAAGGACCCTGGGTGGTGGTCCCAGGCCTGGGAGGCAGCCCACTCCCCTTCTAGCAACGTGGGAGTAGGGGATATGGAGGGGTGGGGGGGAGCTCTGGCCCCTCCCCTTCCAGCAGATCCTCCCAGCCGCCTGGCTTCACCCCCCCACTCTGGTCTGGGAGGTCACACCAAGGCTTTAATTCCAGCGACCTTGACGCTTGTCAGGTCAAATATTTCAATTCCGTGGACTCATCTAGCAGGGAGCGGTTTCCACAGCAACGGAGTCTGACCCCCAGGAGCCTCCGGGGTCCACTGAACCGCCCCCCCCAACCAGGACGCTGCCTCTCTGCTCCTGCCTGTGCGCCCACAGTCCTAGCACTTTCCACAGCAAGTTATTCCTGCTCTGTGCTCTGTGCCTACCCGTCCCCCATGGACAGTGCTGTGCAGAGACCAGGAGACCAGGACTGTGTCTGCTGGGTCTCATGCACCTGGCACTGAGCATGTGTCGTGTGACCCTGGGGTGGTGTGGGGTTTGCTGTTGTCCGCGAGGACACGGGGAATCCATCTGTGGCTGCAGAGATGGGGAGGGAGAAGTGACATGCGGCCCGGCTCCGCATTTGGGATGGATTCACCCAGGACAACCTATGGCTCTTGCCCACGGAGGAGCCCGGGTGCCCTGGTAGGAGGCCTGCCCTGTGAGAGTTGGATGTTCAGACAGTATTTTAAGCTACCGGCCCTCACGTCCACCGTGTAGAGCCTGGAGTACCAAGGCCACCCCCATCATCCAGGAGCAGCCCTTCTGCCCCAGGATGGGCTGTCTACGCGTACCCCGGCAGCCCCCACACAGCACTGTCCTGCTGACTGTCCTTGTGCCACGACCCCAGCCGACACTCACCGCATGCTTGCTGAGTGCCCAGCACGCAAGGAAGAAGCCACGATGTGCGTGATCTCATCCTCACAGCACCCCACCAGGGCCCCGGGGGCCGGGAGTCCCGGGGCCACCACTCACTAGGGCGTGACTCTAGGGAAGTGAGGGAAGTGCTACAGGGTGCCTCAGCCTTCCCATCTGCGGTGGGCTGCTGCGGGACCTCCACAAGTGAGATTATGTGCCCTTTAAAATCATGCCTGACTTCCGGTGAGGGCCCAGCAGGAACCAGCAGCTCACGGGCTTCTCCCTGCCCTGCGGACGGAGACGGGCACAGAGGCTCTCACATCTGCGAGGCGGCACAGCATGTTCTGACCACCAGGCGGCACATCCAGCCGGTTCCGTGGGGGCCCCTTGGGAGAAGTAAGAACGAGCTGGGGGCGAGAGATTGGCCCCATGGCAGGAAGGATATGACGGCCGGTGGGGGAGGGCTTAGCATTGATCAGGCCCCTTATCCTGAAGCTGTCCCCCTTCCGCTGTGTCCACTGGACCCAGCAAACGTCCACCCAGGTGGGCGCTAAGCAGCTTACGCTTCATCCCTTCGTTGAGTTCTCCTGGTATCGCTGAGGTTATTGTCATCCCCACTCTGCGCACGGGGAAGTCGAGGCACGCTCCGCGTTGGGCCACGTGCGCGCCGATCGGCAGCGGCACGGGTGAGAAGGCCCGGTGACTTCCCGCATGCTCGCGATGTGCTCGTGGTGCCGAGCGCCTCCAGCACATTCCCATAGCATGTCCCCCCAGAGCTTATGATCACTCCCACTCTACAGATGGGCAGACCCGCCCCGGGTCACACGGGTAGCGAGAGGCAGAACCCCTTCTGAACTCTGAGCCCAGGCCCTCCACGGACCCCGTGCTGCCACCTCCCAGATGATGCTCGGAACGCCCTCCCTTCTAGAATAACTTCTCTCTGGAAAGTGACGACGACAAATTATTTTTTTAATGGTTTTAATTTATCCCCCTTTCCTCGGAGAGTGTCGGAGGCAATCTGCTTCTCTGTGCCTCTGCGAGCCTCTCCGTCTCTTGTTAGTGGCTCGGCTTTGAACATGCTTCCTTTTATCATGTGGTGACACACGGTGGCAGAGGGCGATTCCGGGAGAGATTGTCGGGGAGGGGCCGGGCTAGAGTTTGCTTCGCTCCTGACAGCTAATTAGCCGTGTGTCTTTGCACCGGGAGGCCTCGCGTATGGCAGGCATCATCGGCTCGGTCCCGACGCTGCACGCCAGGGCCTCCCTCCCGCGTGCCCCAGAGATTTTCCAGGCTCACAGTTTCCATTTCAGCAATGCTGCTGGACTTTGGGGGCCTGGGTGTCGGCAGGGGTGGGAGGGCAGGGCCGCAGAGGCTCACGATCCCTGGGGACCGGATTGGCCAACGGTTAGCAGGGCTCCCTGGCTCAGGACCCCGAGCAGAGTGGGAGTCCAAGGCTCTGTGTGACCTCTGGTGGCTCTGCTGTCCCCAAGGCTCACGTCTGCAAGTCGGGTACAAGAGTGACAGTTTTTCTGGCTCCCTGAGCCTTTGAGACCATCCCATAGGGAAATGGGCCACAGGTGAGCCAGAGGACCGGTTCCTTCTCGCATCTATTTATTGAGCACCTGCTGTGTGCCCGAGGTAGAGCAGGGCACGGAATGGCTGCTGACCTTCGAGGAGCGAAGGAGACTGGGGAGAAGGCTCACCAGCCTCATGGGTGTTGGGCTGTCTGGGAGGGGCCAGCCTCGCCTCCTGATAGCCAGCTGGAGGTGATTAGAGGCCTTCAGAGAAGGGCGGGTGGGGGGGCACAGCGTTGCTGCAGGGCGGGGGGTTATGCTCTCCAACAGCATGGCCGGGAAAGGCCTCGTGGATGTCATCGTCGTAATTGATCAGTGTTATGATCGTGTTTACTTACAGGGTTGAATAACAAAGATCGTTGTTCCCCCTTTCATAAAATATTAACTACTCCCCTTTTTTTGGCTGGTTAGAGAAACAGTCTGTTACTCCATATCTTTTAAGGCAGGGGTTCTCCGAGGAGCAGCCTGAGGGACCCCTGGAGACCTTGTTAGACACAGATAGCTGGGCCACCCCTACAGTTTCCCTTCTCCTCCCAAGTCTGCATTTCTGACAAGCTCTCGAGGCTGTGGGTGCCGCTGGCCCTGGGGACCACAGTTTGAGAATCCCTTGTCCAGGCCAGGAATAGGCTTGGCTCCTGCATTAAAGCTTGAATTTCTGCTACCTACAGGATGTGGCCAAGAGCCACTGGTTGCCGTGACAGACACTTCACAGGCACCTAAGATCAGATCAAACAGTGTGAAATCACCACTTTTTCCATTTCCTATGGTCTAGCTTCATTTCTGTTGGGGCTGAACAGGCTTCCTGACCTCATAGAGCTGCTGGCCAGCAGGAAGGAGAGATAGCCAGACACTGGTGTGTTGGAATGAAGCTCCACCCAGGGCCCCCAGGCAGCCTGGCCATCAAGGAGGGCTTCCAGGAGGAGGGGACACCTGAATGACATTCCCATGGACTGTCAGTACCTCCAGGTGGGGAAGGCGGCATGGCTGTCAGACTGGCCCAGGACAGCCAAGTGAGCCCACATGTCTGGGAGCAGCAGGAGGCCCTGGGCTCCTCTGGGCTTTACATACCTCCTCTCTGGGGAGTGATGGGAGCACACAGGCAGCCCTGGCCTGGGGGGCTGGGGACCGGGGTGCTAGGGCTAAGCCATTGCATCTGAGATCAGACATCCTGGGTCCTTACTTGGGTTGCTCTGGGATGCCCGTCTGGTGGCTTGGCCACTCTGTGCCTGTACGTTTGCCTCTAAGAAGTGGGCAGTACCCGCGTGACGGCAAGGGGGGCTGTGGTTTGAGACCGAGCAGGCAGAGCTCGTGAGCTGGTCCGAGTGTTGTTGCCGGCTTGGAACGTGCAGTAAGCGTTCTCTGTCTTCACCGTGGAACTGCCTCCCTCGGTGCCAGATTGGGAGAGGCCTGAAGGGGAAATCGCTATCACCTTGGTACCCTCTAGCCAGCCCGGCACCGGAAACACACGAACGAGGGCCTTTGGGTGGATGCAGGGAGTGTCAGCGGGGGCTGGAACCCATTTCTTGGGGTCTTCTCCTGGGTATGCCCAGCCTATCTCCTGTCATTGGGATCCCTCCCACCCCCCTCCTTTGTCCTTGGGCGAACTCCTCATCTCAGGCATCACCTCCTCTGGGAAGTCTCCCCTGATTGCCCTCTCCATGTTGGCTTTCTGGTACCTGGTTTCACATCTGTCTCCCCCACCATTAGCCCCTCCCCACAGCTCGCCTCCCCTTGCCCCCTGCCTGGGTCACCTTCTCTCTTTACCACTTACCTCATTCCAAGGCAGCCTCATTTCTCCTCCTCCAAGAAGCCCTCCCTGAGTTCCCTAGTCTGTGGGATGCCTTTATTTCTCAGCCTTGAGGTTGCAGCCAGGGCCCTGTGCCTTTCCTGGTGGCTGCCCCAGAGGGTCAAGGCCCTTGGTCCTGAAGCACAGATGCCCAGTGGCCCATATGGGGAGTCACAGTCCACCAGGGGCCACAGACCCCATCCCTGAGGCCCTGTGCCTTCCACGTGCGGGAAGCTGCTGAGGAACCTGCCGTGAGGGGACCGGCCGCCTGCTGTCCTGGGGCACACAGCGGCAATGGGGCAGACACTGGGCCACGGCCTGGCTCCAGGCCACGGCTCCCTTGCCAAAGCCGGGGCAGCCCCCAAAAGGCTCCCGAAACGTTCAGGTTTTCCCCAGAGAGGAGTGTTCCGATCAGGCCGTGGGGGCTCTCTGCTCTTCACAGGACGTAGCGCACCCGAGTCCTACCCACCCCTGCAGGCTCGCGGCTCACGTGGCCCACGAGAGCACATTTTTCCAATGAGCACCCCAGGGTCGGGAGGTGAGGTTCCAAGTCCATGATCATGGGGCGGTCGTGGGTCCAGGTCCAGGGCCCCACTCAGCCTTGACGTTCTCTGGGCACCGTGTGCCCTGTGCTGCCTGAGCATATTTGCCACCCCCTCCCCGTGAGACTGGCTTGGTGGCCCGCAGAGCCCTAGACAGATGACACGGAATGATGGATTCCAGGCCTTGGTGCCAGGCTCCAGAGGGAGGAAGGGAATCATTCATGCTGTCAGGGGAAGGCCGTTCCAAGGAGGCCGTGGCTCCCTGGGGAGGTGGAGGGGCACCCCACCCCACTTGGCCCAAAAGGGGCCTCCTCGGGTGACAGGGCACCTTGGGGGCCATGGTGACCCGTTTCTGCTCCAGGGCCAGGGGCTCGTTCTTGCATCTTTTCTCTCTAGGGTGCCTCCAGCCAGGAAGGAGTGATTTGGATGGCAGGGCAGGGATGACCTTGCTCATGGCTCAGTTAGCAAACCTGAGGCCCAAGGAACAAGTTAGGAAACGTCAGGACCCATCAGGACCTTGGCCCCTTCACTCTTGCTTCTGTTTAGCCAAACCAAGGGCTGCTGATGGCGAGTCTCCCGAGCCGCCCCGGGGCTACCCTCTTAAGTGGGCGGGGATGGCCGTGTCTCCCAGGAAAGGAGCCCAGCGGTGGGAGCTGAGCCTGCCCTTCCAATGCTTAGCAGTGGCTCCTGCAGCAGCTCTGTGTCTGTCCCAGGGGTGGGCCCGCCTGCGGCGAGGGCCTCCTGCAGGTGGACCGGTTTCTTCCCAACATGGAGGTTGTGTCTGTTGTCACGCCCACTTTACAGATGGCAACACTGAGGCCCATACGTCTGTGTTGCTGTCACACAGCAGGCAGGAGTTGGAGCCGGTGCCCAGCCCCCCTTCCACCCCAGGATGGGAAGGGGGCGTTCGAGGGCCTGGGAGAAGGAGGGGGAGCAGCAGGACGGCAGGCTCATGGGCTGTGTGCAGGGAGTATGCGTGGGCTCGGAAGGCTGGAGGCAGAGACGAGGTTCTCGTGGACACTGATTTCATCTGGGAAAACCGCACCTGAGCCTCACCTTTAGAGTCTGAGAACCTAACGTGTGACCTGAAGTCGCAGAGTCCGCAGCTGGGGAGCCGAGCCTGGAACCCGGCTCTGCGTGACCGCAGGCACGCTCCCCCCACCATCCTGCACCTTCCCACCTTGCCCCCCCCACAGCCCCCCCACGGTGCCCACAGACCCAGGCAGGAGAGGAGGGAGCGGGTGGCGGCTCTGCCCTCAGCCACAGGCCCACGGGCCCTGGAGCAGCCCTCTCCTTCCTGCCGCAGAGCAGGAGCCGTGGCTCCCGCTCAGCTAATTATGTGGAAAATTGGAAGAAATTGCACGAGCCTTGGTGGGAAATGAGGTCAGGGCTGAAGGTTATCGGAGCAGCGGCGTGGCTGCCTGGCCAGCCTCCCCTGAGGCTCCCAGCCCCTCGCCTGAGGCTGAGCGTGGCCCAGGCCCCCTCCCCACCCCAGAGCCAAGGCTCCCAGGAAACGGGGGTGCAGCAGGCGGCCCCCCTCCCCCAACCCCAGAGGACCACCCAGTCCTTGGAAATCCAGAAGCGAAGTGGACCAGCCTCCCCTCCCCTTACGCTCCCCCACCGAGTCCCCTCAGTGCTCCTCAGGGATGCCCCCCACTGTGGAGGGGGCGCTAGGGCGCTGGGCCGCAGAGGGCTTGCCCTGGGCGATCAGGGACGCTGCTGGGGGCCAGCAGGAACGCCGGGCACAGGGGATGGGGAGGTGCACGTACGTGGGCAGGTGTGTGCACGGGATCAAGCCAGACTCCTCGGCCCCGTCCTCCAGGCTTGTGTCTTCTGCTCTCCTGTCCCCAGCACCCAGGTCAGCGGATGTTTACTGAGCACCCCCCACGGGCCAGGCATAGACTTGCCTTCCTCTGTGGTGACGCTTCTTCTGCTTCTTCCGTTCGCCCGCACACATCCGCGCTTTCCTGGATCCCAGAGTCGTTCCCACTGTTGACCCTTAAGAACCTTCTGTGAGGGGCCACCCCTCGGCCAGCCAGCGCCCCACATTGCTACGCTCTAGGGCACAAGAGGCAGCCCCGTGGGCTGGTTACCCCGGGCCGGTGGAGCCGGATGCCTGGGTCCAACCCAGACAAGCCGCAGACTAGCCGGTGATCTTGGCTGAATTGCCTGCCCGAGCCTCGGTTTGTCCGTCTGTGAAATGGGGATAGTGGAGGTGCCCACCTCAAGATTAAATGAGTAATTCATAGATAGAGCTTGCTTTGTTGCCAGGCCTGTCAGGGACTGGTTGTGTTGTCTGTTGTCTGTTGGTGGTGAGGAGAGGGTGGTTTTTCTTTGCCACCCCAGCCTCCCGGCCCCCAAACAGCCCTGTCTCCAGCCGCGGTGCTGGCCCAGCGCTGGTGGGTTGTCCGTGCCGGGGCCCAGGACCAGCTGTTCTCTGGGGACGGACAGGTCATCCCTCCTCTTGTCCCTGAGCCTCTGATGCCAGCACAGGCATGGCCAGGAGGGGCATGGGGGCCATAGGTGCGGAATGTTCCACTAACCATGCCCCAGGCCCTCCTGACAGTCAGGATGGTAATAATAAGCATCCTGGCATGACTGCCGTATGGGACCGCAGAGTCCTGCCTTCCCCATGCATGGGGCCGTGTTGGGGAGCAGTGTGGGCAGTGGGGCTCACTTTTACAGGGGGAGTCATTTCAGGAGCTTCAAACCTCTTAGGACAAAGGACAGGCTTTATAGGCATCCGGGGTCCAGGATCAGAGTGAGTCCTTGGCGCTGGCTGAGGCTCTGCTGCCGTTAGGGTCTTGGGGTGCAGCTGTCATCAGAGCCCCCCAGGTCATGGACAGTTCACCCACCAGTGCAGCCTCTGTGGAAGGGGTCCCAGCGGTCCCAGTCTGTGTCCGTCGTGGGGGACCAGGGCGTTTCCCCTTCCAGAAGGACCGCGACTGCCCCTGTGTCCGCATTCCTGGGTGAGGACCCATGAGCCACCGCTCTTTGGGGTACACTCCGGGCTCCCCTATTCTCTTTCCACACTCAGAGCTGCCCAGACTCAGGGTCTAAGAGACAGGACCCACTTGTACCCCGGGTGGGTGAGAAAGGTCTGATGTTATTTTATGTGTTCATTTGAGAGAGCGAGTGAGGGAGGGAGGAAGCGGGGGTGGGGGAGAGACCCGCAGACTCTGCGTGAGCTCGGAGTTCCGCCTGGGGCTTGAGCTCCCCACCCTGGGAGCAGGACCTGAGCTGAAACTAAGAGTCAGACGCTTAACCCGCTGTGCCACCCAGACGCCCCAACGGGAGGGATCTGGTTTTAATGACCAAGGCACAGGAGGGGCAGGAGAAGAGCAGGTGGCAGAAAGTACAAAAAGAGGGAAAAGCAGACCTTGACGTCCTCTGCACCAAGGGCTTTCCGTACGGTGACCCCGGGGGCGGGGCACGAGCCCCATTTTGCAGGTTGCGAAACTGAGCGCGGGGTTCCGAAACTTACCCCAGGCCATGCTGAAACCACCATTTTTTCTTCACCACCATGCTCTGTAATGTGGAGGTTGAGAGGTAAAAACGAATGAGCTGCCCCCACCTCCAGTTTCCTCCTGATTGAGAGATGGAGGCCTCCCAAGGGGTGGCGGTACCCCCCCCTTGCTCCCCGACCTTCCCCCGGGAGCATCCCACGTCCTTCCTTGGTGTCCCGACATGGTGAGACGCTTGCCCCCAGCGGCATCAGAGGCTGGCTGGGAGGTGGGCGTAATTGACTTGTGACGCGCAGACCCTGACAGGCTGTCATCTGTGTGGGCTCCGGTGGGAGTGCACCTGCTAGTGTGTGCGTGTGTGCACACACGTGTGTGTTCTCTCACTCATGTTTTATGGAGATAACAGTCTTTCCTGATGAGGGAGGTCCTCACAGACTCAGGGGAGGTGGCAGGCAGGGCTGGGGAGCCTGGACAGACTCCCAGGAGCTTCCTCCCCAGCTCTGCCTGCCCGGCCCCTCCCCTGCCCACCTTCTCACCCCAGCCCTGGGGAAAGGCTCCCGGTGCCCCGGAAGAGCAGCCAGAGTGCCCTGTGCTGTCCTCTCAGCAGCAGGTTTCCCCTGGGGTCTCGGGGCGGGAAGTGGCGCTGCGGGCCGGCCGGGGACCCATGCTTTAGTCGCACAGTGCGCCCCTGACCGAGCATCACCTGGGGCAGCGCGACCCAGAGCTGCATTCCAAGGACCCAGCTGAGGGCTTTTGGAATTGCCAGCCCCTTTTGCAGGTGTGAAGACCGAGGCCCAGAGAAGGCAAGTGACTTGCCCCAGGCTGCACAGCTCCAACCCTGCATCCAGAGGACCCCAGCCCCACGCTCTCCTGCGATGATGCCCGTGGTCTCCTACTCAGGGCAGGGGCTCCCTTCTCTGGAGTCACGGTGGCCACCGTGGACCAGACAGGGGCTCGGGAGTGACCTTCCTGGGCCACCAGCACCCGAGCAGACTCCGGGGACTCCAGCCCCTTGCCCTGCCTGTGGCCACATGGTTGCATGGTGTGTGCAGGTGAAGGAGTCTGGCCTGGGGCCTCCTCCCTCCGGGGCTGTCCCAGCCAGGGCAACGACCAGCCGCTCCCCGACAGGCGTCATTCAGAAACCCGGGCTGATGGATCCTCTCCTCCCGGTGTCCTTTTCCTCCTGGGCCGTTGGTCTTGGTGACATCAGGGTTTTGCCCCCTCGGCACAGGTGACGCTCTGAGGACACAGCTCACGTGGACGCCCAGCACGGCGAGCTCCAGACGCGACGGTAGCCAGAGGTGGATTTTTCCATTTGCATCTTCTTTTCAGATATTTTCAGAATCTGGAAACAATTAAAGCAGCCCAGTGGGGGCCGATTTTATTAAATCAAAAGCTCGCAGGCTGTTGTGTTTGTTGGATTGATGCTGCCCTGGGCCGGCTGCTTTGTTAATGCTCCGTCCTGTGTGAGGCCTCGAAGGGAACTCCAGCCAGAGGGAGGAAAAATCCATTTAGTAATCCTCGGAAGCCCGGCTCCCGCGAGCTGCGGGGAACGTCGCCCTGGGTGTTTCTGGGGTGGGAGCGGTTCTGCGTGAGGTCCCGTCACCGGCTCCAGAAAGAGCAGTTTCTAAACGGGCCTGTGTGCAGCCCGCGACAGCCCATCCATCCGGGCTCGCCGGGCAGGAAGGGACGGAATCAGGCAGCGCCCTGTGCCGGCAGACACGCCTGGCCTCAGGTTCCCCCTACCTTGTGGCCGCCCTCCCGGCTTCCGATTCTTTGTTTCTTAGCCGGAGCCTTTCCTGGGTCCCATCCCCCTTACCGGTTCGTCCCACAGGCCCGCCTTCCGACAGCCTGTCCCTGAATGGATGTCTCTTCTCCGTGCCTCTGGGGACTCCCAGGAGCACATGGGGTCTGTCACAGGGGCAGGACAGCTGGAATTGGTGTATTAACGCCCCAGCTCCCTCCTGCCATAGAGAACCACTGAGCCTGTCTTCATGGTGCTTCCCAGAGCACCCTGCCGGGTGAGCAGAGCTGGGGGTGAGGGGGCCCTTCTCTACGTGGCTCTCTCTACGGCTGTCCTTCCCTCCCTGCCTCCCTGCCTCCTTCCCGCCATCCGTGTGACACCTCTGTCACACAAAGGGTTTGCTGGGGTCCTGGTTTCTGTGTGCTCCTGGGGTCCAGTGGGATGCAGAGTCTTCCCTGGGGACCCAAGGTCCTGGGAGCTGGTGGCTGAGTTGTCGTTCCTGGCATTGGCAGTCTCTAGGAGGGAAAAGGAAAGGCATCCATCCCTAAAGCCTGGGAACTCTGTCCGGGGAAGGGAGTAGCCTTCATGATGAGCCCTTTACAGTGTAGAGATGGTTAACCTGTCGCCGTGGGTCTTGGGACTCCATCTTTGCACCTGTCCCAAGAGGCAGGTGGGGCTGGGAGAACCAGGCCGAGCTTGAAGCTGGAAACAGGAGCTCATAGAGGCTGGGGGTCCTGCAGGGTCTTCTGACCCCATACCCCCCTTCCCACTGTCTTGGCTGCCTGGGACAGAGACCATGTGGGGAAGCAGCCTTGCCTGGAGGGAGGGGAGCAGGGGCCTGGGGGCTGGGGGGCCATTTCTGGGTCACATTCTGGTGAAGATGGATCTCAGTCTAGGGAAGCAGGGGGAGGCCTCCAGGGCTGGGGAGGGAGACCTTGGGAATCCCTGTGGTGCCCTGGTGGCCGTGTCCGCAGGATGCCTTCTTGTAAGGACAGCCCCCACCTCACCCCTCCCCTCTGAAGGCGGCTGCTCCCGGAGCTCTGTCGGAGGCTGGCCTGTGGTGTGGGCCACCACCAGCCCCGCACAGGCGTCCAGGTGGCCAGGGAGTAGCCAGGCTCTCCTTTCCTGTATGGCTGGGCCGCCGGGTGGGAGGGTGGGTTCTGTGAGCTCCAGGGGAACACTTGCACAGGCTTCCAGCATGGGCCCATCTATGGGGTTCACCTGTGACAACTTCTGTTTCTTCCCGGGTTGAGCTCTACTATTCCTGCCGCGTCTTGGATGGACTTGGGCACTTCCCTCTTGCCTAGAAAACTGTCCATTTTCAGTGAGATCTTGCTCCGGGCCGCTGCTCTGTGGTGCGTGGTGTTCGGTAAACCCCCTGGGCACCTGCCAGGTCGGGGCCCGCCACCCCCTTTCCCGTCCCCTGACCCCGTCGCCCCGGGCACCTGGCACCTTCCTTGAGAAGCCACGCAGGCTGAGAGTGGGCGCTGGGGGAGGGCCTCTCGGAGGAGCGGGAAGAGAACGTGGCGCCATCCGTGCTGCGCGGTCCCCGCTCCCATTCGGGCTGGAATGCAAGCCGGCTTGGCTGGGGGTTGGCACAAGGACAGCCCAGATGTGAAAGGTGCCCGCTGCAGGGCCCGGTGGTCCTCAGAGCCGGAGAGGGCCACAGGCGGGCCCCAGTGTTGTCGTTTCCAACCTGGGGTGACCACCGCCCTGGGCTCTTCTCTCTAACCTTGGGAGATGGTCACCAGCTGCACAGAGCGGATGAGGGGAAAGGGGCCGTCAGAGCTCAGTGAGGTGGGAAAGGTGACTTTTCCTCTGTGTAATTGACTGGTACACACACGTTCACAGCAGCAGGCATCCCAGTAGCCAAAAGGTAGATTCAGCCCCAGTGTCCACCCTCGAGCATTAGAATGTGGCCAGGCCATCCTGTGGAATAGTCCTCGGCCACAAAAACAAAGTGGAGTGTTGGCACAGGCTCCGGTGTGGATGGACCCTGGAAACACGGTGTGAGTGACGGAAGCCAGTCCCCAGAGGCCACATGTGTGAGACCCCATGCATAGAAACGTCCAGGATAGGCAACTCCGTGGAGACAGAAGGCAGGTTAGCGGTTGCCGGGGGCCAAGGGGGAGGACGGGGAGCGAGTGCTGATGGGGACAAGGCCTGTTTGGGGTGGCAGAGATCACAACCCGTGGGATGTAGTAAATCCTACCGAGTCGTTTAAACTGCTTACCACGTTCAGATTGGTCTCGCGCGTGTGTGGAGTGGCGAATTCAGTGGCACGCGTCCGTGGTGACCGCAGGGGCGCTCCGTGGCCCGGCCCTGGAGGTTTGCAACCTGGGGTTCCAGTACTGTGTACTTGGCCCTGTGCGGGGTTTCAGAAGTGCCCCGCGGGCGCCCACAGCGTCCCTGTCCTCTGCGCACGCAGGGACGGTAGGTGGCTGAGGGTCAGCCGTGCCGACAAGACTCGGTACCCGCGCCCTCTCTTGCCAGCAGAGGGAACTGAACCGGGAGCTGGTCCGGGCTGATCCCGTGCTTGGCACCTGCCCCTTCAGGAGTTCACGGGGGAGATGAGGCTTTTCCCCCAGCTTCCCCATCATCAGCCTCCAGGATGCAAGTGTCCCTAATGATAGCCTGTTGGCAGTCCCTGTCCCATGTTGGGAGGCTGTCAGGAGCGAGAGGCCACACGTGGGAGCCCGGCGTGGACATGCCAGCCAGCCGCCGACGCTGACCCGGGCCTGGTCTGGCTCCGCCTACAGGCAGAGGAAGATTCCAGAGGTCACCACCTCGGGAATGGGGAGAAGCGTGGGCAGTTCCATGCCAGCTCAGCCGGCTGGAACCCCGCGGTCCGGCTCCTCAGCGCTGAAGGAGGGCCAGACAGGAAAGTCGTGTGGAAGGCCGGCAAGGGGAAAGCCCGGGGCCCATGGCCTTGAGAGAGCGAAGGCCTGGAAGCGGGGGTGTGTGACCTCCGGGCACTGAGGGGCACGTCCCCCCACCCAGGCACTGGCAGGGGCCATCTCAAGGGAAAGACGTTGCTGTGAGTCCAGGCCTGGCTCACCAGACTCAGAGTAAACATCTCATGAGTGTGAGACACACCAACGAAAGGAAAGAAGGTTCCAGAGCCACACCTAGCGTTCTACCCCCAGAGCCATGGGGGCAAGGGTGGATCCTTCGGGTCTGTCCTGGGGTCGGAGCCAGTCAGGACACAGGGACCCCAGAGGTCCAGCGTGGGTACCTTAATTAAGGTCATACCCCTGCCCAAGCCCCAGACCCAGGTGGCCACCGAGCCAAGGTCACGCCAGGGTGCCTGGCCACGCGCCCCCAGCAGATGGCGCCCTTGGCCTGGGCAGGGAAGGGGCTCGCTGGGACCAGACACGTGCAGAGCAGCCCAGCCTGCCTGCCAGCCGCTCTCTGGTCCCCGTTTGTATCTGCACTGATGGGGGCAAGGCCTCACGCAGGCCCTCCCCCGGCTCCTGCACGGCTGTGGGCAAAGCCAGACGGGGCACTTCCTAAGTCCCTGGCCCTCAGGGACCACATTCCCATCATGGGCATATATCCTGCCTCAGAGGGTGGGGAGCTGGTGGGTGATCGAGCCGTCCACCAGCACAGCACCCGGCAGGTAGCCTGGGCCAGAGGAGGTAGTCCTCACTATTGGACTGCGCGGGCACGGTTCCCCGCCTTTCGGATGAGGGAACTGAAGCCCAGAGAGGTTGAGTCACTTGCCCAAGGTCACACAGCAGGGAGGACTAAGGTAGGCCAGTTGTCTTGCCTCGTGCGGCAGCCGGCAGAGCTGCTGGCTTTTCGCTTGCCGTCTGAACACCTTAAACGACTCTTCTCAGTTCAAAGGAAGAAACTGAGGCAGGATGATCTAAGGAAGGTGGCTCGGGAGACTCGGAACTGCTCTGTGGCCAGGAAGTCGGAGTCCGAGCGAGGTTGGGGTAGAGTCATTCATTCAGCTGACAGTTTCCTGAGCACCTGCGGGGTGGCCGGCCCGACACCCCTGCGGCAACACAGACGTTAGTGAAATCAGCAGCCTCGTGGCAGGCCGTGCAGGAGGTGGCCCAGGGCCTCCAGCAGTGCTGAGCATGCCTGGTTCAGAGAGGGCGGTAGGGCCAAGGAGGCCCCCGGGGGCTGGCAGGGAGGGCTAACCAGAGGCAACTGGCCAGGAAGAGGGTGGGATGTGCAGGGGTGGGGTAGGGTGTGCAGCTGGGGGAGACCTCAGGTGACCCCAGGACTTCCTGCTGCTGAGCCGTGGGCTGGAGATGGCCAGTGGTTCCCTCTGGGCCTCCTCCTCCCTGTGGGACAGCAGGTCCCCAGTGGCCAGGTTCTGCACACAGAGGGGACATTGGGTCCCAGGGGTCGTCCCTGCGTGCAGAGGGGACACGAGAAGTAAAAGAGGCAGCTTGGGGGGCTTTGCCGGCTCGGCTGGGGGGAGGCATGATACTGGCCACGGTTGCTCTAATACCCCGTTTAAGTCCTCCAGCAACCCTGTAAGAAAGGTGAAAGGTCTTTCTCATCGCTCTTACAGATGACAAAACTGAGCAGAGAGGGCTCCAGGTCTCTGGGCCAAAGTGAAGGATCTGATTCCAAGCAAGTGAGGAGCCCTCCTGAGCTTGCCCTCCACGGGCAGCCGGGGAGCCCTCCCCCGCCCCCAGGCTCTGCGGGTCTTGGCCCGAGACCCGCTCTTCTTGCTGGGGAGCCGAGGAAGGATGGAGGGAGCCTTGGAGGTCTTCGTCTGCCTCGCGGGCAGGAGGCCTTGCCGGCTGCTACTAAGCTGTGGTTTGGGTTTCATCTCCTTGTTCTCCGTTCACTTTCTTAGATAGACGTGATACTGCCCTGAATAACGCAGATTTTTTTTTAAATCAATTTATCTTGAACTGACTTATGCTTCTCCTAGGAGCGTGATTATACTGTTAGTTTATCTGTTTATATATTTTCGAATGTCTTGGGGGTGTTTTTACCCCCAGATTTTTAGAGGGCAAATGATGTGTTACATCATGGTAAACGAGAGGTGTCCGGGGCCTGGCTCACCCCTCCGGCTTGGGTGTTGAGCGCTGTGAGTAAGAGGGTGAGAAAACTGTGGGGCAGGAAGCCGGAAGCCTGCGGTCTGAGACCCAGGGGAGGGGACCTGTGCATCCCTGTTCTCAGGAATGAAATCCCTTCTGCCAGTCCGCCTGCAGACATCCCCACAGCCTTACTTTCTCAGCTGTCACGGGGGTCATGCCGTCCCTGCCACTTCCCGGGTTGTTGGGGAGCAACGGAGCCCCACATCTAGATGCTTGTGAGTCTGCCAAGAACTGTGCTGGCATTGGAGGTGGGTGTTTTCTGAGCCGCAACTTGCCTTGTGTTCACTCATGTCCCTGAGACTCTGTCCCTCGCCTGCCCACGTTAGGGAAATTTCAAGAAAAGCCCCTTTCCTGGACACTGTGTCAGAGCTAATGTCAAGGCGGGGGGAGGGGGGGCTTTCACTGGCCGGGACCGTTAGCCAGGGGGATGCCCGGTGTTAAGCTCAGGTGTGTGACTCTGGGAGCCATTGGATTTCTGTACCTGCAGAGCTGGGGGGCAGCTGAGCCCACGTGGGTCCCGCGAGTACTCTTCCCCCCAAAGGTTTGCTGAATTCCGCGCGTCCGTTGGCAGTTTCCCCAGAGCTAGGTCCTCACCGCTTGTCCCCAGGCCCGTGTTATTTTGGAGCCGACGGAGCCGGCCCTGGGAGGCTTTCCTGCGGGTGGAGCATGAGGCTTAGGGCCAGGCGTCCGGGGCTTTGGGGTGTGGGCACCCAGGTCCTGCTTTGGCCTGCCTGGTGCCCTTGAGCACATCGCTCACTGGGCCAGGAGGCCTCTGTGCTCGAGATCCCCCCAGTACACGGAAGCTCTCCACCAGCGAGGGTGGTGGCCTTCCAGGCCAAGGACTCCCTCGATCTCTTTTATGTGGGGATTTTCCCCATGTTGTTCCCGCAAACTCTTATCATTCATTTAGAAAATGTCCCCATGGCTTCCTTTTCCCAGTCTCAGAGCACTCCGAGGATACTGTCCCGTGTGACTCTTTCCGGCTTCTCAGAAAACCAGTGCAGGAGAAGCAGAGGGAGCCGGGGACAAGGCGAAGGTCCCGGGGGCCACGCTGGGGCGGCCCAGTTTGGCTCCCCAGGCTCGGGTCTCCATCAAGTCCTGGGGTTGCGTGCCCAGCTCATCCCACCTGAGCTGGCTCCAGCAGCCAGGCCAGGTGAGGGCTCACATGGGGGAGGCCGGAACCAGTTGGGAAAGCCGGGCCAGATGCCCTTGCTGCGCCCTTGTCCGGGGTGGGATGCGGGGAAGTTCAGGAAGAGTGACTGTCCCCGCCCTGAAATTATGTAAGTAAAGACCTAGAAAGGTGAAGAAGCAAATGAGCCCACAATGCTTTCAGCACCAGCACCATTAAGCGTTCAAGAGGCAGAGTATCTTAACGGGCCAGCAGTCCTGAGCCCTGTGGAGCGGGGGGGAGGCCCGGAGCAGCCAGGGGACTTCTCCGAGGTCGAGGTCGTGAATTCCTGACGGCAGGCAGGCAAAGCTGCTTCTTCCTGGAGCAGCCCTGGGTGGCATGTTCCTGCCCCCCCGAGCTGGGCCACCGAGCCTCTCAAAGCCGTTCAGTTAATTAACCCTCCCAGCACCTCTCCAGAGGAGATAATTATTACTCATATCCCCTCCGTAGGTGGTTAAACCGAGGCCCACAGGGTTGAGCGAGTGGATTAAATGCCCGATGGAGAAGTTACTCTGCGTCAAGGCTCCGTCTAACCTGCCTCTTAATTAGTCCGGGCTCCAAGCCTCCACACCCATTTGCGAGAGTCTGATGTTGTCTCGTTTCAAAAGCCACGCTCCTGAAAAAGAAAATCCCAGAAGAACATGAACCTCACGCCCCGTCCGGCCTGTTGTGGGGGTCCCGTGGGCGTGGCTGTCGGGGAGACAGTTACATCCCAAGGGCCCCCCGACTCTGGGGGACGTCCTGGGACAGGAGGATGGAGAAGGGGGTGCGTGAGGCTGACGCACCGAGCTTCTTGGCCTCCGTCTTGCTTTCGGGAGGCCTAGGAGCAGCCCTGCACGGATTCGCCCTGTCTCAGTCGGCCCCAATCACCATGACGTCCACAGGACTCTTTAGCCAAGAATCACAGGGTCCCTGGGGTCAGCCACCCCACGTTCAGAGGACCTGCGTCCCTCAGGGCCTCGGGGACTGAATCAGCCCCGTAGAGGACCTTGGGCAACACAGACATCAGGGCTCTTGGCCACGGTTTGTTTTCACTACCTCTGTATAGCCCACCTGCCTCCCACTTTCTCACTCCACGTTTGTGGAAGTTGCTTTTGCCAAAAGCCTGCCCCAGAGTCTTTGCGTCTTGTGGGGACCCACGGTGTGTACAGACCCGGGTTATGGCTGCAAATCCAAGACCATTGTATGTCTGAGTCAGAAAGGACTAGAGAAGTGACCAGGTAGCAAGTTTGTTTGATGACAAGGACATCGAGCCCCTGGAGGAACAGGGCTTGCACAGTGCACATTGCTGGCAACTGGGCAGGAAGGGGAGGGCCCCCAAGGCTCTTGTGTCCCTGGGAGAATCTTTATCATGAGTTGTGACTTCTCTTTTTCTGTTTGTAATTTTGTGTGTTTTCTATATTATTACTTCCCAGGTAAGGTCTAGTTTCGTGATTAATTTGGATAATTCAACACTGTATTAATACCTAATGCCACATAACTAATCACCCCGCCCCCAAGCTTAGTGGCTTAAAAGCACGTTGACTATCTCTCATAGTTTCTGTGGGCTGGGACTTCAGAAGTGGCCCCACATGGCCATTCAGACCAGGGTTCTCGGGTCTGGCGTCGTCTGCAGGCTGGCCCGGGACGGAAGGATGAGCTTTGGAAGTGGTACCCTCACATGGTGGTCAGGTGGGGGCCTGTCTACATGGCAGGTCCCTCCACCAGGCTGCTTAGTGACCTCAACATGGCCAGCAGCTCAGGAGAGCATGGCAGAAGGGGTAACACCTCGGAGAACCTAGTCTTAGATGTCACTGCTATCCCTTTGGTCCCGTTCACCGGCCACGCAGGCCCCCGCCCTTGCCTCACTAGGCCTCCAGCACCCCGTCCTTGTTCTGCCCCTAACCAAGTGCTGAGCTGGCAGAAGCTGAAAGCCTTTCTGGGGGTGGGGAGGGCCTGAGAAGCCAGAGCTGAGTGAGTGACAGCCCCTGGAGTCCCGGTCCCACATGAATCCCAGCCAGCTCTCTCCCTTTGACTTACGGAGCTAGAGCTGATGATGAGGGCACACGCTCTTACTCAACGCTTGCTCTACTTTGGGCAAAGGGGCAGCCGAGGGCCCCAGTGGGCACCCCAGTGAGCGGGCTGGTGTCGAGTCCTGGGATGCCCTCCTTGGGGCCGAAGTGCCGATCCCCGGCCAGCAGACCTTCCTGGCACTGTGCCGCCTTGCCAGGCCTGGGGATCAAAGCAAGAGCGGCCCGGCGGGGGTGGTGGAAAGGCTGGGTCCTGCGTCCGCCCCCCACCCCAAGAATATTAGCTTCTTTGATCCTCAGATGGCCCCTGGGGAGTGGGTGGAGAAACTGATGCTCAGAGAAGTTAAGTCACTTGCCTGAGACCACACAGCTAGGAGAGGTGGACCTGGGATTTCGGTGCAGGCACCGTGGCTCGAGTTCCTCCTCTCACCCCCTAGGCCTTGTGCCCCTGCTGCCGGGTGGCCCATCTCTGTCCCTCTGGGCCTCCGTTTCCTACAGGAGTAAAGTGGATCGAGGCTGGGGAGAGGGGTTTGGGTAAGCCCGCAACGTCTCCAGGCCCCTCCCAGCAGCTCTGGGCTTGCTCTCGGCGGTGGCCTTCCTCCCCAGACAGCTGCCCGCCAGCCCTCAGAAGCACGCCGTTCTGCTTTTGAGATGCCCCGGCTCCGAACGCCCTGCGGGTCAGGAGGCCGGGAGCCCTGAGAGTCTGCCTGACAGGTCTTGCTTTAGCTGTAGCTGTGCGATGACTCCTGGCATGTAATCACAGCGTGCGGCGCGGGGACAAAGAACATGACAGCAGAGAACGATCAGACAGGGAGGAGGCGGGAGAGGGCAGAGTGGGCGGGAGCCGGGCCAGAGCCTTCGCTCACATCCACTCGGCGCACGCAGGGAGGGTGGCGGGGAGGCCTGCCCTGTGCTCTCCCCTGTGCTCCTGCCCAGATGCCTGAGCTCCGGGTGGCACCACCTTCCAGGCCCCCAGGACTCTGCTTCCAGAGGCCAGCTGCGGTTGTCATGTCCACCAATTAAGGGATTTGCTGGGTTGACGATTCTCAGGAACTCGGGGCGGATGGAGCGTTGGCGCCAGCGAGGGGGAGGCGGGGGTCTGCTAACGGGGTGTGAATACCGCCCGGAGCGTCGTGGGCCACGGCCTGCTGGGCTCCTTCAGGTGGGAGGGACGGTTGGGAAAACTGGGGCCCACAGAACCCGGAAGGGAAGGCCAGGCAATGCCGGCGGGGGGCTGGCGCCCACGGCCACCAGGCCACTGGCCGGGCTGCGTTCCCCGTGGCTGTTCACAGACCTCAGCCCGCAGGTAGGACAGGCATGACGGAGGGGCTCGCTCTGTGGGATCTGGGCTCTCTCTCTGCGTTCGCTCTGGAGTAACAGACCGGAATTTGATTGAAAACCTTTGTGAACATGGAGGGAATGGTAAAAACAGAGAATTCTCATGGGCAGGCAGCTCAGTAACCCCTGACTGGGGCAGGAATCATCTGCGGGTGCCACACTGGGTGGGCAGAAGGCTGGTGGAAACGGGGTGTTCGTATCATCACAGAGTCTGTCCACAAGATCCTTGTTGATTTCGGTGGGGGGCGGTGGTCACTTTGGACCAGGCAGACGTCCTCTATGCCCAGTGATCAAAGTCACATCAGGCAGGTGTGACGAATGACATCATGGGCCCCCGATATCGCACACCAAAGGACCCAGTGGCCCGACATGGCCTGTTTGGTTAAACTAAGGAATGTCGGTGCTTCTGGACATCACTGAGTCTACACTGGGAGGGGATTTGGGCCCACCTTTTGCTGCTCAGCGCATCTGCGCACCAGCAGGGCCCGGCTCCTGACCTAGAACGAACCTGCACTCGGAGAAGACCCCTCCTGCCCCCCACACATGGGCAGGGCTGCAGTACCCACCCGGAGAGCTCTAGAGCGCCTTTCCGGTTCGTGCGGGCTATGGTTTTAATCCAGCTTAGACGTCACAGGGAACCGTGCAGGAAATGGAACGGTAGGGCGTGATCCCCGGGGCAGACCAGAGGGACCAAACCAGGGAGCCAGGGCCGGTTATCTGGGAGACGGGGTGGTTCTCTGGACTGTGAGTGCAGAAAAGCCGAGTGTCTTGACTCAACCCAGAACCCCGCCCTGGGTGCCCGGGAGCCGGTCAGCAGGCCCCGCCGTGAGAAACCGGCCCAGGCGGGGGACTCCCCCAACGCCCCTGAGCTCATGAGCAGGAGAGCACAACAGCCCCTCAATATTTTCCAAGGAAAGCGCTCAGGAGGGTCAGCCCGCGTGTTGGCATCCGTGCCTCGTCTCCTTGCCAAGTGACTCACTCGAAATGGGAACATTTATTTGAGGGAATAGTACAACAACACAGCTCTGGAAAGTAAAACGGGGGAGTCTGCGTCCGCCTTCCTGGCCAGGACGTCATCTCCCCCGAAGTCACTGCTGGCATCCTACCTCGCGGAGCTGGGGCATCCGTGGGGGCGAGGCGGGCTTCCGAATGGTGGTCCTGCCCCTGGACAGAGCCCCGCCCCTCGCCCCCTGCCCAGTCTTGACAGTAGATCACCGTGGAGCGCCTGGCCCCCAAGCCTGGGTCCTGTTACCATAAATGAGGAGCAGGCACGTTGGAACTATGGGACCTGTCACGAGGAGTTCTCGGGCTTGCCAGAAATTATTTGGCGCCACGGCTTACCCACCTATTAGTCCAAGCTCCCGACAGCGTCAGACCGCATTGTGCGTGTGTCTGTGTGTGTGGTTTTGGAGAGATGAAAGATGGAGAGGCTATTTGAACATCTGTTCTGGTATCACTTGGGAAGTTTCAAGTCAGGCGAGTTTGTATGATCAGCCGGAGTGGGATGTTTTAGTCCCTTTGTAGGGAGTTAAAAAAAAAAAAAAATAGTGTGTTTCCCTTGTCCCGTGTGTGGGGCTTGGGGTCTCGGGGGGTCGGGGGTCCCCGGAACATCTAGATCCCCTGGAAGAGAAGCGACTGCAAATGTCCTTCTCCCCAGACTGGAAGGGGCAGGGGCTGCAGGCTTGGGGGGTCCCCTCCCCCTCACCTCATCTGTGCACTTGGCTCTCGACGCCTCTGGTCTCCCCCTGCGTCTCAGGGGACGGGGACAGCAGATGAGGGTTCTGCAGTGTCACTGAGAACTCTGGCTCGTGCAAGGGACCAGCTGGAGGCAAGCACTGGGGTCTGTTCGAGACAGATGGCTCTGTCAGATTTGGCTCCTGGAAACTGTGCAAGACAGGTGACACTTGGCGGGGCGGCAAAGGCCTGGGCTCCCAGGGTGGCCTTGGGGGCCAACTCAGTGGGGCCCAGAGCAAACAAGAAAGTGGGGGGCCTACTGGCTGCCTGCACTTTACACCACCCACTCCAGGATTTTACAGGAGGACTTTGAAGCTCCGTGACCGCCCATGACCTCACCGTGGCTCAGGAGACCTTTCACGATGGGCCCACAGCTTTGGCCTAACCGCCTCCTCTTACTCGCTCTATTCTAGTTCATCTGGTCTCCTTGCTGTTCCTCCAACGTGCCAGCCATGTTTCTACCCCAGGGCCTTTGCACATACATTTCTCTCTGCCTGAAATGCTCTTCCTCCCAGTGTCTTCATGGCTTGTTTCCTCACTTCCTCCGTGTCTTTCCTGTTGTTACTTTCTCTGTAGGGCCTTTCTTAACCACCCTATGTAAAGTGCCAGCCCCCAGCTTGCCAGTCCCCTGCCCCAAGCGTTGTTTTCTTCTTCACATGTGTTGCTGACATGCAGTTCTTACTTGTTTGATGTCTGTCTCCCCAATTCCACCGAGACCTAAGTCAGCTCCGTAAGCCCCGGGTTGGCCTGTTCTGTTCATGCATCCTGCCTGGAACAGTGCCTGGCACCCAATAGGCAATTACTAAATACTTGTGGAAGGAAAAAATGCAGATCAGGGAGAAGTAAGTGCTACCACTCCCCCCGCCTTTGGCATTTAAAAAATGATGGAAGAGGCACTGACTCTGAATTCTCTCCAGAATGTAGTCCATGGGCAAGGGGAGCAAGAGTGACCTCACAGACGTTAGGTGAACGGGCAGAGTGCAGGACTGACCCTCCTCGCAGCCTGTGGGGACCGTGATGAAAACCTGAGGCATTACACAGGGGACCCGAGAAAGTTCAGAGAGGTTTCTGATCTTAATCCTAACCCTGCCTGTGGGGAGACACCCCAGCACCACTTGGAACAGCCGAGGTCAGAATGCAGTCTGCTCCTTTGAGGAGGGATTCCAGCTGGCTTCCTGGAGGAGGTGTCATTTGTGCTTGGGTCATTGCAGTCTGGGGCGGGAGGCATTTCAGTCCCAACGCAGCTTGGACGCTGGGAGACCAGGCAGTCAGCGTCCACACAAAGCTCCCACCTTTGGGAAGTGGTGAGTGGGAGCTGCCGTCCTACTCCCCTCTGCCAATGAGTGTGAGCCGTGACCTGGTCAGACCAGCGGTGAAGGTGGGGTGAGGCCTGAGACTCTGCATTCCCCATCTGCCCCCGGGAAGACCGATGAGGCCCACCCTGCTGGCCTCCATGCACCCTTGGCTGCCCTTTGGAGCTGCCTCCCAAAAACCTGATGCCCAGCCCCCTGTTTTTAACTGGTGTAGGCGCTGGAGTGGAGTTCCATGAGCTCCCTTGCCATTTCCTGCTGCCCAAGCACGCCTGGGCAGACAGCGGTGAAGTTGAGGGTCCCAAGGTGAGGAGCTGGGGAGGGACTGGGGTGCTGGAGAAAGGAACGTGCAGGGCTGGTGGCGGGGATCCCGCTGGGCTCAGGGAGGCAGGGAGCTGCCCCTCAGCCGGTGGAGGTCCTGGGGAGGAGACTCGCTTCTGGCCGTTAGCCTCTTACGGGTAATACTTGGAGATCCCCGTTTCATCTCCAGCTTCATCCCAGGTGGTGTTGGGGAAACAGGATTGTGTGTGGGCACTGGGAACAGCACGGCTGATGGGATGCAAGCTGTCTGAGTCGGGAGTCGGGAGGAAGCGGCTGCGTCCCACTGCAGGAACCCTCCTTCCGGCCCGGGGCGGACCCGCGCTCTGCGCTGACCCCAGCCCTGATATTGGCCTTGGAAGGAAGCCCTGACCTCCCATCTCATGGGCCAGGCCAGGGCGCTCTGGGAAGGAAGGAAACGCGCTGGGTGATTGATATAATCCCTCGACGCTTATAGCACCAACACTGCTGTCCCCTCCTGAGAGGGACCCTGGTCCAGTGACGCAGCCGACCCCACAGACCTCCTCTCTTTCCATGACCACGAGTCCTCAGAGCCCAGAAGGGGCCCCTCTTTCAGGAGGTTGGGGGATTGGATTCTAGAAACAACCAGCAGTGGTTGCCAGTGAGCTGGGAATAGACCAGGTCGTGCAGGAAAGCCGAGTGAGGCTCCTTCTCTGGGGCGGTCCCCAAACCAGCTCCCAAGGCAGAACCCAAAGATGAGATGCCGAAAGTGGTGGGAGAGAGGCCCTGGTAGGGCAGACGGTCCACGAGCCTCAAGTGGGGGGAGCTTGGCCAAGGACGTGGCCGTCTAGGGCTGGGGCTGGGCAATGTGCCCAGCAGATCTCCCTCACCCTCTGGACTCCGGCTCCCAAGAAGGGCTTTCTCATCCCAGGGTTGGCCTGATGAGGACCTAGGCCCAGAGAGGTGAAAACTTGCCTGAGGTCACATAGCCAGGAGGCCCTGTACCCCAAGTCCCGGTACTGCCCCAGAGCAAGAAGTGCCCATGGATGCCCGGGAGAGCAACTCTGCTGCCTTTGTCCCAGTGGGGTAGGAAAGCCTCTGTCCTCATTCCCCCTCTGATGTTGGCTTTTGTCTGACCACAGCCACGGGAGAATTCGGGAGAGGGGCCCGTGATCTCTGACTGTGGGTGCCTTGTGCTCTCTGAGCACTGGCCACGGGGAAGGCAGCGTGGACCCCAAATCTTCAGTCCCCCGGAGAGGAGAGACCAGTATGGCCCCAGGGTATGGAAGGGGAGGTGGAAGCCTAGAGAGGTCAGGTAACTTGCCCAAGGTCACACAGCTCAGAGTCAAAAAAAGCAAGTTTCAAACCTGGGCAGGCCGACCCCCCAAGGGCACATCTAACCACTGGGGCTGTAAGGTCCCCACGGGGCCTCCTGGCATCTGTTTCTGTTTCTGGAACAGTGGCAGGCAGGGTGGGCTGTCCACCGTTCAGGCACACCACCTTGCCTGAACCCTGCTCCTGGTGTCTGCTCCTGACCCTCTGGGACCTCTCGGGCTCTCTGAAACCCCCATGCCAAACAGAGAGGTGGGAGGAAGTGCCCTGGGAGGGAGCCCGGGCCCCCACCACTGCTTGGTCCACTCCCTGCAACAGCTCGAGGGCTCTGCGTGGGCAAGGACTGGAGAGGTTTAGGTGCCGTGAGCAGGTTCCCTTGGGGTCCCCATCCATCAGAGCACCCCGCCACACACACACACACGTGCAGGAAAGCTCAGGGCCGCTCGTTCCTATTTCCTAAGGGACACTTTGCAGAAAGGGCCCCGAGGCCATCCCCTGTCCATTTCTCTTCCAGCTCCAATCACAGCATCTCTGAACAGTCCAAACCAAAGCCTGCCTGGGCCTTGGGGTCTCCCGCCAGGTGGGCCACAGACCCCCTCCCCCCACAATGGCCTCTCATGGGGGCCCAGGAGGAAGGTGTAAGCAGGCTCTGGCTGAGACCCAGAGCTATGGGGAGGACGTGTCTGCCCTCCCTCTGGTGGGGCCCCAGGCCTGGAGCACAGTGGTGCCGGTGCTGGCCAAACTGGGAAGTGGGCTCCCTCAGCCTGGCCGTGACCGGCAGGCGGGTTCAGGTTCAGGCTGGCCCTGGGGAGAAGAGAGATTGTTCCTCTCTCCTCCCAAAAGTGCTGTCTGGGTTTTCCTTGATAAGAAGGAGAAGTGATTTGGATACAATGAAGCCCTTTCCCTGAAGGGGGCTAGGTCATGTTCCTCATGCCACACCAGAGGGCATCCTGCCCGCTCCTGGCCCCAGGCCCAGCCCCCTTAGCTGGACCCGATCGTCCTGGCCCCATCCCGTCTCCTGTACTCCTCTCGCCGACCTCTGCACACACTGCCTTGCCCACTTCACCCCTGTGACCTGACCTGCCTTTGCCTGGCTATGCACCCAGGAACACGCTGGCCTCTGGGATCCTTCTCTGCCAGGCACCACCTCAGTGTTTGCCTTTCCATTTGGTGCTGATCCCATCCTGCCTTTCACTGTTAACTGAAACCCACATGGATCTCTTCCCTGCACCTGAACGCTACCCCTCTAGAAAACAAGAAACATACCTCCCGCCTTCTGTCACTCAGTGGGCACTCTGTTCATGATTTCAGGGCTTCCATGTGCAGTTGTGCAGGGTCCGCACTGCTCAAGGCTATCAACTGAAATCTAGCCTAGACCTTACACACCAAGCCTGGAGCAGGAGGGCACTTTTTTCTGACTTAAACTTTGCTCCTCTTGTTATAATCTGTAATATCAACCAACTCTGCATAAAAGCTTGGTGAGGGCCAAAACAGATACAGAGTAGAGAGGATGTGGTCCCTTGCAGGCTGCCTTGTAGTCTTGGAGGTACTTTTTCTTTTGTCCTGCTGACCAGATGGCCAGGAAGGACCACGTCCTGGACTTTTTTGCCCAGCACCAACTTGCACTGAGGAGTGAGCGAGCCCGTGTGGGAGCCCCCGCCCAGCCTCCATGCACGCGGGCAGGCCAAGCAGTTCATGCTCAGAACTCCGGGGAGGGGAGAGCAGGGAAGCATTTCTTCACCAGGAGAGCCAACGCTATTAAACTCAGAGCAGGGGCTGCTGGCCCTGAAGAACCATCAGGGCAAGCCCCTACTTGCCGTGTGCCGTCCACACACAAGGCATCTGGGGTCTCCCTGAACCATCACGACAGCCCAGTGGGGTGGTAGTTGTCTCTGTTTTACAGAGGGACAAAGGTTCCATGTGGGTCTGTCCCATGGCAGAGCCAGGGTCCAGACCAGGCCAGCCGGCTGTACCGTCCACACCACTGTGACCTCGTAAGCCACCCCCCAACCCCCCAGCCACTTGGCAGGAGGGCACCTTTGTGCCTGTCTGGCTTCTGCTGTATTTTCTCTCCTTCCTGAAGCAGTCAAGCGGCATTTTCTGGATTCTTCCATTCTGGAGGACCGGCCACCAGCCCTGCGGAGGCTGCCGTGCCTCCCTGCCTCCTACCTGGCCCGTGGGCCTGCTCTGGCATCGTGGGGTGCGAATAGAGGGCTGGCTGCCCTTGGAGGGCAGCTGGGCCCGCAGGGCCTGGGGCCTTGGCTTTGACGCAGTGTGTGGCCTCTGCCCAGCAGGGAGGCCGGGCCTCCGCCCAGCCCTTCTTCCCCGAGCCAGCCCCAGCTGCTGACTGAGCCCCTGACCCCCGGGAGACCCTCCCCATGCCGTCCTCACCCTGCAGAAGGCCGGGGGTGGAGGTCAGGGCCGGCACAGCCATCCGTTGGCAAGACCTGACAGGCCTCTCTGTGGGGTCATTAAACTCCTGGCCGGGCTCTGCTCTCCACCCGCCCAACCACAGAGCACTTCCTTGTGACTCTTACCACAAAAGGCTCTTATTTTCCTCCATCTTTCATTAGTGCTGGCTTTTGTGTTGATGGATCAGGCTGCAGGGACTGAGACAGAAATAAGACGGGCCCACTCTCGACCCTCAGAGCGTGGTAAAGAGTCCGGGAGGCCGACAGAATCACCCTCCTCAGCCTGGGAGGCACCGTCGTCCCACCTCGGTGGCTCCTTGCTGTGGGTCTTTGGGAAAATGACTTAACGTCTCTGGGCTTTGATTTCTCGTCTGTGAAACGAGAGGGAAAATTGGGAAGACTAACTGTGTTTGCGTACAGATAAAATTATTTTATGTTTTGTTTTTCGGTCAGCTTTATGGAGGTACGATTCACAACAGTAAAACCCGTGAGTTTTCAGTGTCTCGTTCAGTGAGTTCGGACTCACCAACGTATGCAGCTGACCGAGCAGCAACACGGTCTTGACACGGAACATCTTCACTCCAGAACATTCCGCCGTGCCCTTGCTTGTCCGTCCCCTGCCGGCCTGAGCCCCTGTTGGTCCCAGGTTTGTCCCTTTCACTAGGCTGTGCCTTTCCTGTTAGCTGTGGGGCCGCTTCTGGACCTGTATTGTGTCCTGGGGCGGCCGTTTCGAGCGATCATACACTTGGCAGCTTCAAACAACAGAAACGTAGTCTCTCAAGTTCCAAAGGCCAGAAGTCTGCCATCAAGGTATGGACAGGGTCGGCTCCTGGGGGTGGCTCAGAGGGAGAATGTGTCCACGCCTTTCTGCCGGCCCCTGGTGTAGCCTGTGGCCCCCGGCATCCCTCGGCCTGGAGACACCTCCCTCCAGTCACTCCGGCTTCCCCTCTCCCAGCACGGTAGGAAAGAGTCCAGACTCCATGTACTAGCTAGTGTGCACCCTCAGAACTGAGAACAGGATGGAAGTCCAAAGGAGAAAGGATTGATGGTGAGACATGGGGAATGGAGGGGGTCCCATCCTGCCTAGGACAGCAGCAGGCCGCACCAGCACGGCCACAGACTGCCCTCCTGCCGTTCGCTTGGGTCACACCTGCTCTAGGTCACTCTGTTCTCCCTATAGCCCTTGCAGCGGACACCCCCTGGGTCGTCCCCATTTCGCAGACGGGAAAACGAAGGCACAGAGAGGTTAAGGAACTAGTCCAGACGTCTGGCCAGCGACAAAGCCAGGGTCTGAGCCCCGGGGGCTGTTCTCTGGAGTGCATGGTGGCTCCACGTCTGTGTCCACGCTAGTCGGCCCCGTTGATCCCCTCGAGAGGGCAGCACCCCCCGCGCGGCCCGCCTGCCACGGACCTCTCACGGCACGCGCCCGGCAGACCCCAGCAGAGGCCCCGAGCCTGGCTGGTCGTCTTTCCTTGGTTGACTGCGGCCTGGGCCGTTCCTTGTGGGCCAGGAACGTTTCCTCGAGGGCAGCTTCTGGTCACCTACGGGGCTCTTCCCATGGACGTCTGTGAGTTGCCCACCAAGGGCCAGCTTGGGCATCTAAGGGCCCGGCCTCCATGTGCTTGTCACTCCACCTTCAGACTGTACCCAAGGTGTGGATGGAGCCGCTGAGTTCGCGCTGCCCGATAGGCTGGGATAGAGCCCAGACCCGATCCCGGGACCCTGCCTGTCTCTTCGGGGACCCGGTCCCGAGCTCAGCCGATCAGCTGAGAAGAAGCCAGAGCCCAGGGACCGGTTGGTCTCTCCCACCCTGAGAAGGGGACCTGGCCTGAGGGCGAGTTAACAGCATGAGGCAACCAATGAAAGCCAGGATGGCCCGGGGTGGTGACGGAGGGACGGCCGACCCTAGGTGAGTGTCTTTCCATAGCTCAAGGTCGATTGGCCTAAGGAGAGTCTCTGCCCTGCGCTGCAGCCAGCCTGGGCAGTGGGACCTCTCTGTGGATGGGAGACCCGGAAACCCCAGGAAGCTGTGTCATGAAGGGGTTTCTTTCCAGGGATGCCTTTGGGGTCTGGAGCGCCCTCTTTGTGTGGTAGATGTCCTTCGTCTGTGAGAACGGACCCCTGGGAGGAACATTCCTTTGGCCCTGATAAGAGAGACCTTGTCCTATTGTAAGACAGTTAAACAGGTTCAGGCCCCGTGGGTGGGAAGGCTGGGTCCTGGACCCTGCAAATGGTATAGAATTGGCAGGCGTGGGCTCAGAGGGACTCTCGGTATTTATGTACATGGCACCGGACAGTTTTCCTGCCTGGATGGCAAAGCCAGTCCCCCACCACCAGCGCCTCTGGCTACAGGCACTCCCCCATCTCTGTCTTCCTGACACTCCACGGCCACGTTTCCCTGCGCCCTGCCCGCTGCTATGCCGTGGGGCTTCGCCTTCCGGTGGGTGAGCTCGTTCAGCGAACCCATACTGTTGCGGTAGAGCGAGCGGATGTCATGTGTTTTACGTGTGCTCGTCTTTAGGGAGGAAATGCCTTTGGGGTTAGCCTACAAACTCTAGGAAATGTGCTGGCCCCACAGTACCTCTTTTGTGACCAGGCTTGGACCTGAATGTCCCAGGGGCTGAGTCTGGCGGGGCTGAGTCCGTGTCCATTTGGGAATTGGCTGGTCTTTGGGGTGGAGAGCTGCGAGTGGCAGTGCTGGAGGCAGAACCCGGACTCCTGGGTCCTCGGCTGCTGTCTTCGTCCCACCTGGCCTTCCTGTGTCCTGTCGTGTGTCCAGCCCTCGCCTGGCCATAGGGAAGGCCCGTGCTGCCTCCATACCCACCTCTGCCTTACAGAGAGGGCCATGTCCTAGAAGCAGGCGTCCTTGGGGCCTCCGGCAACCTTCAGTTCAAGTGCAGCACATTCCATCCGAGAACTCTGGCCGGCCCCGTCCTCCACAGAAATGGAAATAGTTTTCGGGGTCCTTAACCATTTTTGTTGCATTAAAATAGATACAGTATACAATTTGCCATTTTAATGGCAGGCGTGAAGTTGGGTGGCCTCCTGTCCGTTCACAGCATTGTACACCCATGCCCGCTATTTCCAAGACTTTCTCCTCTTTGCAGAGAAACTCCATCACCAGTCAGCGATAGCTCCTCGCTCCCCCGCACCAGCCACCTGTAACCTCTGCTTTTGGTCTCTGTGAATTTGACTGTTCTTGAGATTTTGTGGGATTTGTCCTTTTGTGTCTGGTCTCTGTGTCACCGAGTCTCCTATGTCCTGGGCTCATCCTCACGCAGCGTGGTCAGTGGCCCCTTCCTTTTCGTGGCTGAGTACTAGTCCATTGTGCGGCTAGACCCCGTTTTGTTTCTCCATCATCTGCTAAGGACTGCACCTGTGAGCAGTCCCCATGCGCGCACCTGACTCCGCACGGTGGCCCTGGTCAAGGTCCCGGCCTCGCCCCCCAGACGGTTCCCCTGGAGGCTAGAGGGTCTGCTCGGTGAAGCAGCTCGGCCCCTGGCACCTCGGACGCTGCAGGACTGGGACTCATCTCGGGGTTTGCACTCTGCACCCTGTGCCTCGAGCCCCCAGCCAGCCTGCCCCCTGGTGTTTGGGGGCACGGTGGGCTGGGAGAGGGGGAGACGGGCAGCTGCAGGCACTGGTCCCCGTAGGCTGATGCTGCCAGCCGAGGGCTCTCCGCACCGCCACAAACCTCCCCGGAGCCGCAGGGCTTGGCCGGGGCTGGCCTCACTTTTCCTCTGCCTCACTCCTGGGGCGTCTTGACGCTTGGTGTCAGGAAGGTCGCCAAGTCCGTTTCAGGAATGTTTATGGTCGAACCTCCCAAGTTGAGTCCGGGCTGCATTTTACAAGCCACATGGGCCTAGCAGAGCGGTGCTTTGGCGAATGTTTGCTAATAAGCCGGGCAGTTGGCAGAAGCTGGCGGGGTGGGGGCGGCGGAAGGAGCCCCCGAATGGGGCAGTCCCTGGGAGATGGGCTCTAGGGCTAACGAATGCTTTCCAGAAAACAGACTCGTCCTAAAAATGTGCCACTGAACACAGACTTTTTCTGCCCTCATTTGTACAAGCTGCAGTTTAAAGAAAACAAGACCAGTGGCGGCTGGGGGACGGGGGTGCGGGGGAGGGCAGGGGTAAGTCCCAAACCACCCGAAACGGGCAACAGAAAGGAAATCCCACTGACATGACTTGGTGGGGTCTTGCCCAGGACTTGTCTCCGTTCTGTGATTTCTAGATGGGACGGTCTCCAGCCCTGTGGCTGGGTGTGTCTTATCTCTCCGTGGCCTCGCAGTGGGGTCCTGTCCCCCACGCCCCGGGGTCCTCTCCCAGGGCTGAGCAGAAGGATCTCCCTGTAGGCAGAGAGGCCTCCCTGGAGGCCCTGCGGTTTCTGCCACCAAGCAAGCACAGCCAGGACCCCCCCCGCCCCCACTTGCCCTCCACCCCGCCCCGCACACCCCTGGGCTCTGATAGTTCCTGGCCGGGAGCCAGGTGCGGCCAGAGCAGCTCCCAGGGGTGCAAGACGGAGCAAGGCTACCCGGGCCCCGTGACCCGCACAGATGGCTCTGCCCGCCTCAGCGGGTCGAAGACTCGAGAACCCGCAGAGCACTCCAGGCAGGGGCCCTCCCAGACCTGCCCGCCCAGCTCAGCTGCGCGGCAGCCTCTGAACAGCTGTTAATGGCCGCCCGGGCTCCTCAAACCTTCCATTCCAATTTCCCGTCTCCGAATGTCACCTGGAGGAGGAGACGCAGCCGGAGAAGGGAGAGAGGAAATAAAAGGGAGAGAGAGTGAGCTCGAACGCACACTCTAATCTTCGTGCAGTGGCTCAGCTTTTAGGAGCCCCAATTAATCATTATTAATTTAATCCGGGATGACTCAGAGTCGTCCTGACAAGACTCAGCCAGGATTTATCCCACCTGCTCAGGGACGACCTTATCAGAATTCAATGAATTCGTCATTGCGTTAAGCGAGGGCCCTAATGAATCTCTTGTCTGCCCAGTTTACAGAATGACCATCAGCCACAAATGGCTCACAGCCTCCCTGCCCCCACGGTGCTGCGGGGGACCGGGGTAGGGGGGCCATTCATGGACAGCAGGAGGGTGGCCTGCGCTCAGGCAGAGGAACCAAGCCTGGCCTCTTCTGCAGCATCAAATGAGGGACGGTGGTTTTCTGCACAATGACCAGCACTTCTCCCACGCAGTCCTGCATTTGAAGGACTGGGGTGCTGATTCAAAAATGGGGTTACAGGGCCTTGCCCCCAAAGCTCGGGATTCAAGAGGCAGGGGTTGGGGCCTGGGAATCTGCATGTTTTCCAGGCACCCCTGGTAATTCGGAAGCAGGGCCCATACCTCTCAACCTGAGAGCCCCTTGGGCTCGGTGTATTAGGCAGGACAGGTGACGCTAGCCGCTCTAACAAGTGGCCCCACACCCCCAGTGGGTGACACAGTGAGTGCAGATTCTCATTTGGGCATTGCGGTTCCATAGGATGTTGAGTGGGCCTTCTGTGAGATGGCTCGGGGCCACCCACATCCCACTGGCTGAGTTAGTCCAACGGAAGGTGAGAGCGTGGAAAAACATTGCATTTAGCTGTGCGTCCAGAGAAGAGGGGGCAGACTTCATGAGCAGGCTGCCAGTCTCTACCCCGTCCAGGCCTGGTGGAGTGCCCAGCCCATGCCTGGCACCCAGAGAGGTGGCCCAGGGACTAAAGGCTTGCCACGTGACCCATGCATGGCCTTGCCCTTGGAGGTCACTCTGATTCGGCTTCTCTGGGGGAGCTCCAGGACACACTCCAGTCATGGTGATGCAAAGGTCCAGGGGCCCCCTAAGAAGTAGAGGCCCATCTGTGGGGTTCAGACCCACACTTCAAGGGCGGATCACTCCGCAGATAGTCTCAGAACATCAGTGCTCACCTGCTGTCAGCGGCTGCTGGCTACCGTCATTCCCCGCCCGTCTGTCCGGTGATGCCGGACATCTCCTCCCCCTGCATGGAGACCTCCCTGTCACCAGGGGGCACTGAGAGGCCCCATCGTCCACACGTCTGTCCTGCACGTGGGCAGCAGAGCTGAATCCTAGGAGCCGGGACGCTCACTGAGCATTTGCCGTACGCCAAGGGTTCTACCCGGGTCCATTCATCTGACCTGAATGGTAGCCCTGCGTCACAGTTACTTCCATTTTACAGGCAAAGAAACTGAGGCCCAGAGAAGTGAAGTGGCCTGCCCAAGGCCACACAGACCAGGCTACACACAGGAGAACCCAGAGGAGGGCTGTAGGGCTGGACGGCGAGTCTGCAGCCAGCCCCACCTCTCATGCTCTGGGAGACCCAGGGAGAGGGACTTAAGCCTGGCCCTGCCTCAGTTTCCCTGTGAATAAAACTGGCACAGGGCAAGTGCCCAGTAAATGCAGCCACTGGCTGATCGCAGTTCCTGCTCTTACGTGGGGAGGGGGCTTGAACCCGGACTCCCTTGCAAGCTCTGAGCACAAGGGCTGTGCCCTGTGCTCTTCCAGGCACTCCCCAGAGTCAGCCAGGGCGTCCTAACTGCCCGGCAACAGCAGAGTCTGCCTCCTGGCTACAGGCAGAGACAGTGATGCAGACGAGGAGAATAGGACCAGGAGTCGTCCTGGGTGGGGGGGCCTGGGGAAGATTCCAGAAGTGAGGAGTTGGTGGGAGGAGACAGCAGAAAGTGCCTCTGGAGGCCATGAGGGGCAGCCCTCCAAGCGTACGGGAAGGGTGGCTGCCGGGCGTCCTTTCTGCACCAAATGCCCCATACCCTGCACTGTGGGACGGAGGGACCTCAGGGACAGCCTTCCTGGTTCATGATGGGGAAACTGAGTCCCAGAGGGAGGAAGGGATCAGTCATGCCATGGTTGCGTGCAGCGGGAACCGATGACCGTTGTTCCCAGCCCACTCTGGGTGGGCACGCACGCCTGCCCCGGGAGCAGCAAGCCCGCTGGGATACGCCTGCATCCAGGTGGCCGGGCCCTGCTTCTCGCAGAAGGGATACACACCCCACAGGACATGGCCCATCCCATAAGGGAACGGGCTGGGCCGCGAGTGGAGTGGCACCTCTCACGGGGCTTGGGCTGGGAGGCGCGGCGTTCAGGGGCCCCGAAGGAAGTGGGCACAGAAGGAAAGCCCCACGTTGAGATCCCTTGAGGGCATGTAGCCGAACGCTGACGCCCTGGCCCCACGCAGACCCGCTACCCTAGAACCCCTCACCAAGGACCTTGTGCATCGGTGAAGTTCCCCGGTGATTCTGGTGGGCAGCCCTGGTTAGGACTTGCTGCTCTGGGAAAAGGGCGAGAACCTTCCTCTGACAGTGCATTGGCTCTTGGTGTCCCTAAAACACCCTGTGGTTTGGGCTTCCTTCCTGCCCAGCTCCGTTTCCCAATCCTCCCCACTCGGGGCTAGGACAGGAGGGCCGGTGTCGCTGCTCTGGAGCACTGGCCTGGCCAGCAGGGCTGGAGGAGGGAGGGCGGCCCGGACGTCCGGTGCCGGAGGCCAGGTCGCTCGGAGGCCAGGTCACTCGAGAACGGGGCGGAAGTGTTGAAGAGGCCTCATCACGGGTGGCGTGGGTGGTTCCTGCAGACGGGGGCGTGGAGGGTTGTCCAGGAGAAGATGTTGAGTCAGTAGGAAAGGCAGGTCCCAGCAGCCTGGGGCCGTACAGACAGCCGGCTGCCTCCGTCCCCGGGCAAGGCTAAAGCTTTGAGGCCTGGCATTTTTGGGAGGGGAGGGTCGCCTGTCAGAGAACCGGTTCACAAGGAGAGAGAGATGGACGCGGACCTGAGCGTTGGGGTTCCCAGGGCGCCTTCCCGTGAGGCACCAGGGCACGGGCTCTGTGTTGGCATAGGAGGAGGCCCAAGCCTCCCATCCCGGCTCCCGACATCAAGTATTCCAGCCCCGAGTGCTGGCGTGGGGGCCCCAACACCCAGCAGGGGAGGGGGCTCTGCGGGCTTGGGCCCCAAGCTCTGTGCTTGGGCAGACCGGCCTCCCGGCCTGGGGAGGGCTCAGGCATGGTCCACCCGCTGACACGGGGCCTCTAAGGGACTTCAGGCGGAGGCAGGCGCCCCCCCCATCAGGTCCGTCAGCTTGTGGCCAGCGGCCCTGCCCTTTCCCTTGTTTCTCTTCCGGCTTCTCTCTGGTTCGGCCCTCTGCAAACCTGGGAGGTGGCCCATAGGACGGCCCTCCCCCTGCCCCGCTAGTGGTCACATTGATGCCTATACTATGCCATGTGGCCCATGCCCCAGGTAAACAAAGACACCCTTGTTCAGGGCATCCCAAGGGCCTAGATGCCCCCTACCCACCCCCAACCCCTAGAACCCCAGGCAGGGGCCTGACCTCTCTGGGCACAGTTCATTCTCCACTACCCACCATTACTTGGGTCTTTGGGAAGTTTGGGCTGGGCTCCGTGAAAACCGATAGTGGGTTCTGGAGACATAGGGAAGGATGTGGTGATTTCCTCCCCAGGAGCGTGCCAGCCATGCCAAGGCGTCCTCCAGCGGCGGGGGTGGGGGTGGAGGACAGAGGAGTGATTTCACCGAGAACTTAAGGGAGACCTGGAATAAGTGTCTGAGCGTCCCTGTCCTCCTGTTTGAACTAGAACTCAGAGCTGCTGCCTGTCTAAATTCAGAGGAAGCGTCAGCTCTAGGACCTCGTGCCCATGGCTGGTATCTCAGTGGTGAGAGCCTGGGGGGTGGATGGTCCCTATGGTGCCGTGGACCCCAAGCCCAGCCTCCAGGAGGACCCTGAAGGGACCTTTTGGGGCAGCTGGGCCAGAGGACAGCGTTCACTTGTTGAGATGCTGGGTTGAGTGTCAAAACAGCAGCCTCTTGACTGCCAGGCCTGGAAGGCCTCGATGCTGGCACGCACGGGATGTCCCCAAGTTCAGTGCTGACCACAGACATGAGGACAGGGACTTAGCTTAAACTGCTAGAGAAAGGCTCCCAGGACTGTCCACAGACCTACGGCAGCCAGTCCTGAAGAGGGAATCTTTCTTTTCTGTTTTTTTGCACCTCACCGCCCCCCACAGAGGGCTCCAGGAGGGCAGCTTGGCTTTACATTGCTGTGTCCCCCCATCCCCGAAAAGAATGAAATACGTATGCTTGGGTGCCTGGCCTGTGGAAGGCTCTTGAGCGAACCGTCCTGCAGGCCAGACCGCCTCCTTCTGCGTAGTCTAAATCAGAGAGCTTTGGTCCAGAAACCTTTCTGAGGGAGATCAGGGCAAGTTCAGCATTCTGAGATCCTACGTCATGACCCACAGGAGACATTCCGCCTCCCCTGCACCCCCCCACACCCCGCTGGGGATGGCGCCGCCTCGGCTGGGTGCCGGGCATTTCTGTGGCCCCGGGGCATCGGCGTGTGCTCAGACAGATGCACGGCAGTGATTCAGTTTGGTGACAGGCCACAGGTGCAGCGGTCAGGGGGCTCCCCCATTGGCCAGGGAATTAGGATTCGACTCTGCAGGCCCAGATGGGCCCTGGGAGTCTGCGTGTCTGACCAGCCCCCAGGGGTGCTGCAGCCATGGGGCCCGGACCCCTGTGATCGGCGGGGCTCTGGACGCAGGCTGCTGGATGGCAATAGCACCCCAGCCCTGTCTATCGTGGGCAGTTCCCACGTAGCCCCATTTTACACGCGTGGGGAAACGGGGGAGACAGGTTTTCAGAAGACGTTTTATTTCGTCTGGAATATCCGCAGTCCCGGGCGGGAGGCCGCACCCCTCCAGGGACGGGGTCGGGGGCTGGGGAGCGTGTCCTCAGCTGCTGGCCGCCCGCCCAAGCCGCCTTCTGCGGGCCCCATTCAGGCCCGATGATCTGCTCTCAGCTGCCGCTCGGGAGGGTCACCGTGCACGGGGCCGAGGCGTGGACGCGGCCCTCGGAGCATCCATTGTGCCCACCGCAGCTGATGGCCTTCCAGCTGGTGGAGAGGCGGGCGCCCCCTCCCCTGCCCCGGCTCGGGAACAAACATCTCTTCTTACAAAAAAATAAAAAAGGAGAAGTGACAGGGGCCGTGGCCATGCTTTCCGCATGACCTGCCGGGGAACAGAGCGCGTCTTTGTTAATCCAGCCGTCTGTCAGTTGGCCTCCACGTGGAGGCATAAGCCACTTAGCGCTGCCTCACCCCTGACCCGCGGCCGGGGTGGGGGCCCCCCTGCCCGCGCCTCCTGCCAGCGCCCCCGCCAGCTGCCCCCAGCGGGGCTCTCCTGACGGTGACATGAGAGGTCCAGGAGGGGTGCCCTCGGGGGGCCCCGAGCATCTCCCTCAGATTGGGGCCTGCAGCTTTTGCGGGCCGCAGTTTCCTTGTCAGGGAGATGGGCGTAAGCGCCGCGGGCCCCCACCGGCCGGCTGTGTGTGCAGGTCAGCTGTGTTGATCCCCACATCATTCCGGTGAATGTTTCCATGCTCATCTCCTCCGTTTGCGCAACCCCTCCCTCCTTCCTCAGGGCTCCCCCCACCCCCCTTTCAGACCCTCTCACCTGCCCGCCCCGGTCCCCCTCCCTTGGTCACCCTTACCGCCTCCTCCAGGCATGGGTAATCAGCCACCCCTGGCTGAGGGAGGCCACACCGTCCAGTGTCCCGCGGGGGCTGCTGAAGCCTACAGGGGTGGGATGAGGGCAGCTGGTGGAGGACACCTGGCTGGGGAGGGCATTTCTAGTCGGGACACCAGGGAGGGCCACCCCTCCGGTACTTGAGGGGACCCTGCCAGGTGGGCTGCGTCCGCCCGGCCCTGACACCGTAAAGCCGAAGCTCTGAGCCGGGGAGGCCGCCAGCGGGACCTCTCTCCTCCCGCCCGCCCCTGTACCCCCTCAGCACCTTCTCCGTCTGAATCACCTGGGCGGGAGAATTTGGAGCTAAATATAGCCCGGCCAGCCTCTCCTCCGCGGCCGTCAGAAATGGCAGTGGGTCTGTCAAGGAGGATTAGCTCGTCTTCCCGCGGGGGGTGGATCTGAGAGACAGCCCAGGAGGGGAGGGACAGCCTGCTCCTGGGGGCCAGTCGCAAATTCCGAAGGCCCCCCCGGACGCATTTCTGGGGCTCTCCCCGCAGCAGATGGGTGGAAACCTGAAAGCCCCCTGGACAGTGAGGCAAGAGGGGGAGGGCAAAGCCCCCCCCCCCAGAGGAGGTGTCCTCTCCTCCCGCTAGGCGGTGGTCTCGCTGCCCGGCAGTCTGCGGACCCCAGGCCTTCTGGGGTTCGTGGCCACATCCCTCCAGTCTCTGCCTCCACTGTCACACGGCTTGTCCTCTGTGTCCCCAAATCCCCCTGTACCTTTTTCTTGCAAGGACCTCTGTCGTTGGGTTTAGGGCCCACCCCAAGTGCAGCCTGGCTTGGTCTTAACTTAGTCCCCCTCCCAAGACCGTCTTTCTGATCAGGTGCCATCCGTAGGTTCCAGGAGGACGTTTGTGGGGGCGGGGGCACTGTTTACCCCAGCACAGGCAGGAAGAGGTCTTGTCCACCCCAATGGAGGAAGGGCGGTCCTGGGTCCCTCTCCCTGCGTCGTCCTGGCCTGGCTGTGCTGGAGTGGGCAAGGCTGCCCAGCAAGCAATGAAGAGGCATCAGGACGAACAGGGACAGTGGGTCCTTGGAGTGAGCAGCCTCCCTGGGACGGGCTCTGGGCAGGGAAGAGGGGCTCCCTCCGGGAATGGCTGCAGAAGCCCTGAGGACTGATACCCCATGGGCCCTTGGCCCCTAAACCCCAACAGAGACATTCCCACTCCCCAGACAGGAGGGAAGCCGGTGGGGCCTCCCAGGGCTCTTTCTCAGGACAGAGCAGGTCCAGCAGCGGGCTCTTGCCCCTAAGAATGCAACTGGGAGTCCACAGAGCCAGGTGGCCCTGGGTTCCAGTCCCATCTCTGCCCTTTCCCGGCTGAGCCCCATCTTCCCACCCAGGGAGAAACCCCGCCAGTAACAGCTGCATGAAGGAGTGCGTTAGTCTGCAACCTTCTCCCGGGAACGCGTGCCGTGCTGGGTCTGGGTCAGAGCACCTCTCCCTGCCCACCATCCGCTTCTCCTCCGGCTGAGCCCCTCCCCCTCATTGCCATGCATCTCCCCTCCCGGGCCCTCAGACACCTTACTCAACCCTTGTCCTGGTCCCATGTTTGGGAGGCTCCCCCAACCCAGAGCCCACCCTGGTGGGTGTCCCTAGAAGGCCTGCCTGGTCGGGCCAGGGCCAGGCCATCTTGGCGCTCTCTCTGCCATGGACAACAGTGCCTTTCACGTCAGCTCTGAGGAAGCCAAGCAGAATAATCCCACCCCTGCCTCAGTGCCCCTCCCTGCCCTGTGCCCTGAGAGGATTTCCTGTCCTGTTGGTCACCACGGGACAGCTGTTGGGGCATCATATCCAGGGGGTGGGAGATAAAAGGTCTCAGCCTGAAATAGGACTCCAGGGTCAGCACGGACAGGCAACTGAGAGCTGAGTCCGGGTGGCCCCAGGCCTGGGCAGTGGATAGCTGTAGAGAAGGGATGTGTAGCTGCTGGGGCTGCTCTCATGTCCAGGCCTGGCCTCTGCCACCCTCCAGCTAGGGCTCAGCGGACAGCATCCACCCTGGGCCTGCTGGCCCCCTACACCTCATTTCGGGAGACTGGGAGGCCAGGGGACCTAAGAGAGATGTGAGCAGGTCCTAGGGTGATATGATACTGCATAGGTCCCAGCCAGGGTGCAAGGGTGCCTACGTGTGTGTCTGTGTGTGTATGCATGTGTGAAAGAGAGAGCTGGCTCAGAGAGCTCCCCCTCCCCCTTCCTTCCTCCCCACTATTGCCTCATGCAGCTGGGGGGTGGAAGAGAAAGGAGAAGTTCCTGTGCTAGCTGGTATCACAAAAACAGCCCAGCCCCCTCACCCCCGCCCCTGAGGCTGTCTGCAAATGCCTCACCAAAGCAGGGGGACACGAACCCTCTGGGGTTCCTCCCAGGAACCCTCTGGAAAGTTCTTTAGGTTGCTCTGGGTGTTTGTTTTAAGCTCACAGCTCTGGGGTGAAAAGGGGAGGGGAAGAATACTCAGCATGCGGTGACCTGGCCAGCACAGGACAGAGGACAGCTGGGGGCCAGATGGAGGGCCAGCAGGCACAGCAGGTCGTGGGTGAAGCTGCAGGCCTCGGACGCGGCCAGGCTGCCGGCCCGCTGGCCCCTCTGCGTGCACATACACGCACGCACACACCTGGGCTCCCTTCATGCACCCCCCCTTCTGCTTCTGAGGCCTCCCCGCTCCTGCACGCTCACAGGTGCTGCCACCCGGGGTCCCCTCTCTGGCACAGCACGCGGCCTGGAGCCCCCTCTCCCACCCCTGGCACTAACCTTCCTCCAGCTAGCGGTTTCCGCCTGCAGTTTCCAGAGCCTTATCTCTCCAGACGGGGTCCCCGGAGGCCAGGTGGCAGTGTGGTCTCTGTTTCCCATCTATCTTGCAGGGCATCTGGTAGGGGAGGCTGAGCCATCCCAGGGCCCATCCTTCCTTGCTAAGAGATGTGGGGCCTTTGCCTCTTGCTGGAGATGCAAACTGGTGCTGTCCCTGCATTTGCCCTGATGTGTCAGAATACACAGGACATTTGGATGGTTCGGGGGGACATCTGATCACAGCGTTTCTGGTCAGAGCCAGCTCAAAAAATGTGCCGTGCCTGCGTGTCCTGGGACCGTACAGCCCTGCCTGGTGTCTGTGGCTCGGTTCAGAAACATTGAGAGCTCCCGGCTCTGCCCCCTCTAGACATAGGCAGCAGAGGTGTCCACTGATCTTCGGCGTTTTGTTTTCCTTCAAGATTTGCAAGGACAGCTCTGCGCAGTTAGATTTGACTGAGAAGAAGGAAGGATCAGTGGAGGGAGGGGGACAGGAGGCTGGTGGCCGCATTTATCCCTAACCAGCCCCCAGAGCTGGGCATCCTTAAACCAGACCCGGGCCGGCAGCTGGCGGGGCCTGCTCCCTGGAGGGCAGACCAGGTGTGTGGCCCCAAGTGGGAGGGGAGAGGTGGAAGGCGGGGTTGGAGGGGAGAGACCACACGCTACAGTCCGTTGCCCCCACAGGGCTGTGCTCTGGCTGTCCCCAGGCCACTGCTCAGGGCCAGAGAGTATCCCAGCCGGACCAACGCCAGAGGCCATCTGGTGTGTCTGCTGTTTCCAAAGGGTCCAGTGATGTCCCGGAAATTCATGGCAGTCAGTTAGCTGCCCCAGCCGCACCCCTGCCCAGTAGAAACACCGCGCCAGCCACATAGGTAATTGGACACTTCCTCATAGCCACATTAGAAACAAGTAAAAACATTCTCATCACAGGAAAGAAATCCTTGTGACCAGGCAATAGGCGTTAACGAAACTTACCGTGGTGATCGGTTTGCCATAAATGCACCTATCTGATCGGTGTTGTCCGTCTGAAGCTTATGTCCTACGTGTCCTCGTATATGCCCCATGTACAAATCCTGTGTCAATTACATCTGCATGAATCTGGACAGGAAAGTAAAAAGGGGGGGATACGCCCAAGTATTATCATCTCAACATGTAATCGATGCACTGAATTATTCGTGAGATCCAGTCTTCAGAGCAAAGCTCCTATGTCCGCTTATGGTACATCTCAAAGGACACGGGGTCCGTTTCACAGGCCCCCACAGCACTGGATGAGTAGGGCTGGGTCCCACACTCCTGACTCCGCTGCCCCAGGCACCTGCTCTCCCTCTGGCTCCCCAGCACGTTGGTAGGTGCTCACAGAGGTGAAGGGTCCTGCTCATGGCCAGGAGCGGGCAGTGGCAGGTGAGGGCCCCGGGTCTTTCCATGGGCCAGGCCACTGACAAGGGCCACAGAAATCACCCGTGGTCTTTGCAGCAGATTGAGAGGCTGGGAACCCCTGCTGTCCCCCTCCCCCATCCCAACCCCGTGGGGTTTGCAGGTGTCGTGGTCCATAATGGCCTGGTGGCTTGTTTCCCCAGTGTGTCTGGGGAGCTGGGAGGTGGCGTCCTCTTGGCAGGAGGACCCGTTCTCCCAACAGGGGCGTGCAGAGCAGAACCTGGGCCGGCATGAACGCCCGTCCTGCTCAGATAACCCAGTCTGGCTTGGCTGCCACCCAGCATGGTGTATGGGGAAGGCCTTGCAGAGCCTGAATATTGAATGAGCTGCTGCTTGAGTCAACAGTAATCACAGTGGGAGCCCGGAAGCGGACCCCCGACGCTTGTGGCTGCCCCCCGCGGGAGAGCACCCAGACCCCTGCCCACTGGCAGCCTTCGGTTCTTCCACTGGGGCCTAAGGCAGAGGCACATTTCTCCCCTAAGGGCGTGGGAAGGTCTCCCACCCCACTTTGTGATTTGTCTGTTAAACCACGAGCATTTATTGAGCACCTACTATGTGCGGCCCAGGTGCTATGCTCTGAGGATAGCGTGGGAGCAAGACCAGGCCTTTGTCAGGGAGCCTCTGTGAAGTTGGGGCTGAGCCACAGCGTCACCAGGGCCCTTCTGGGGCTGACAGCAGCTGTCTGCTCTGATGGGTCAGAACCTGGAGGCACCCCCCATCTCCGGGAGCCTGGCCCACCCCTAGGGCTTCTCTGCATTCTGTGGCCAGCGGGGCTGGGTCCCAATGCACCCAGGCTAACCAGCAGCTGGCAGGAGGGGAGGGCAAACCTTCCAACCTCCTTACACTCCGGTGGCTCAGCCCTGGTCTACACAGTCCTCCAGGTCCCCAGAGGGATCGAGTCCCCACCCCCTGCAGTATGGCCTGATGAGCCAGAATGCTCCCTACTAGCCCATCTGATTCTTCCCACGCCTAACCCGGGCATCCAGGTCCCCTCTCCGCTCCAGTCCTGGTCTCAGGGTCAGCTTCTGGGAGACCCAGACAAGAGCTCTATCTTACCAATTACCAAGTGTCTGAATATCAACTCAGTGCTGGGGTTCCCAGGAGATCTGGGCCTGAGTCAAACCCTCGAAAGAACTCAGAAGGTTCTAGAAAGCAGAGAAAGAGAGGGGTTGGCATGCCAGGCAGGGAGAATAGCACCTGCCAAGGTCTGACAGCGGGGCAGGACACAGTGTGTGAACAGGGCTGGTGACAGTCCCGGAGAAATGTGGTGGGGACCTACATCCGGGTAGGCAAGAGGCCATCGCCAGGCCCCTTAGGAGAGCCAGCCCTTTGTAAGCGGTGACCACTGAGGTCCAGTGAAGGCTGAAGGGGCTCTTCTTAGACGGGGCGTCTCTCGCTGGGCTTTGGCTCCCCTGGGAATACAAGTCGTTAATCTGTCCTGGGCCTCAGTTTTCCCATCTGTTGAGTGGAAATGACAACAGTGTGTACTCATGGGGACTGAGGGCGTGGGTTTGGACGCATGTGGAGCAGGGGCGGGCACATGTGGCACGCAGGCCATCCTCGGGGTCATGGGTGGCCGGGGAGCTAGCATGGCCATCCCAAGCCCGTCAGGCGGCTCTGGAGCCAGTGGCTGAGGAGGTTGCATGTTCTCAGCTCCTCTCCCCCCAGAGCTGGGGCCAAGAGACACAGGGGTCCCCGACTCTCAGATCTCGGGCCGCCTGAGCTGTCAGCTCACCCCGTGATGTCAGACTGGCATGAAGTGACCTTGGGCCTTAACGTTCTCACCTCTGGAATAATTTCAGCAACCGCAAATTCCTGCAGCAGTGTGGCTCCTGAGCAGCGTATAAATCAGGCGTGTTCTTAAGGGACAAGCAGGGATGAGTGGGCCCCGGAGCTCACGTGGCGTGTGGCCCAGTGGCTGGTGAAAGCCACAGTGGCGGAGCGGGGTTCCCCCTGGCGGGAGACTGTGGGGCCTGGTGCTCCCCCCCAATTCCTCCTCTTCCGTCCTGACTTGTGGACAGATGCCCCGGGGCTGGGCTGGGATGTCAGAGCCATCCTCCGCCAGTCGACAGAAATTTGTGAGGGAAGTGCTGGAAAAGTATGGGCGTATGCCTGAGGCGGACGGTCAGCGCAAGCACCCCGGTGGGGCAGCGCAGCAAGAATCCCTACGGAAGCTTCCAGATCGAGTGACATCATAACCAGGCTGCAGCAGACGGGAAGTCAGCCCCTGGGCCTTGTCCTTGTCCGCTCTACAGCTGGGCCTCCCAGTGTGTTCCCCTTTCCCCAGGCCCGGCTGGGCTGGGCTGGGCTGGGATGGCGAGGGTCAGCCCGACAGAGTCACTGTGGGGAGGGCTCCTCCGGTCGCTCCCATGTGAGCTCGGTGGCTAAGGTGCAGGGCCCCGCTGGTGGCCGTTAGCACAGCCGTTCACCCCCCAGCAGACTGAGGCTGTGCCACGAGCACAGCCTCCCAGGGCCCTCCGGTCCCAGCCCCTGTGTTACTTCACTCCGCTTTCTCCTTCCTTCCCTCGTAGAGGCCGGCCTGGGGCCTCCTTGCACGTTCAGCCCTGTCCCTGGTTATTTCCAGCTGACCTTGGGTTTTACCTGCTTTGCCCTTTCTTCGGAGGGTTTTTCACCCATTGCGCACGTGCGGTAAAATAGTGCCAAACCGACCGATGCTGCGTTTGTGGGGACCCCAGCTTGGTGCCCGGCAAACACCAGGTGCTTAATAAATGCTTGTTGCGTCAGCAGGTGACCTTTCCGTCCATCCCTGACGCGGCTCAGCTCACCTCGTCCCCCGGCTCACGGCGGGCAGAGCGCGGCTGACGCTACCCAGCCGACTCATTTCTCCTTCCGGGCTGTGTCCTTTTAAAAAAAAAATTACAGGTTCTGGAGTGGATAATGACAGGCTCCAAGTTTTCAGAGGAGCAAATCTGTCTGGGAAACTTTAAATAAGGCAACAGGGAGAACCAGTCTGGGCCGGCAGATCCGTTCTGCAGTCGTGCCCGGGGCCCGGGGCCTCCAGAGGGGCCCACGTGGAAAGCCAGGTGGGTGGCTGTGGCCTGCGGGGAGCAGGGCCCCGATCAGCCTCCTGCAGAGAATGCAGAGGACACGGATGGCCCGGCAGGCCTGTGTGCCCCGAGGGCTCCTGAGGGAGCAGAGGCCGTGGGTGGCTTTTCTCTCTCCGCCAGGATGTCACGTCCGTCCATCACCCCTCTCTGAGACCAGGGGCCTGGCGTCATGGATGCGGGCTTGTGTTCAAGAACTCGGTGGAGCGGGAGGTGGACGGGGTGGGCCGTGGGATGCCACGACCCTTGAGGATGCCCGTCAGATCATGCATTCCTTTCACACAGCCTGCGTTGACCCCATCTCTCCCCAGTTGGGAGCAAGGTCCTTCCCTGGGTGTAGGCATGTCCAGGGGTGGCCGTCACAGATGACCACAGACCTTGATTCTCCCTGAGCTCTGGAGAGCAGAAGTGCAAAACCGTGCTCCTTCTGGAGGCCCCCGGTTAGGGTCCTTCCTGCTTCTTCCAGGGCTGGGGGTAGGGGGACGGAATCCAGGCGGGGTGGAATCCAGGCGTCCCTTGGCCTGTGGCCATGTCCCTTTGGTCTCTGCCTCTGCTTCCGCCTGGCTTCTCCTTGGCATCCTCTGCCCTTCTTATGAAGACACTTCCATTGAATTGGGGCCTGCCCTAGCCAGGGGGACCTCCCATCAGCTCATCACATCTGCAGAGAGCCTGCTTCCAAATAAGGTCACATCCTGAAGTCCCAGGGGGACATGACTTTTGGGGCGATGCCGTGGAACTGCTGACGCTTAGCCGACTGCAGTGAGATCTGACCCCTTTGCTGGCTCCCTCACTTCCTTTCTGCCCACTCCCCTTGGCTGCCTCAGCCACAGAGGCCTTCGTGCTGTGTCTCCTGAGCACCGAGGGGGCATGCGTCTCAGGGCCTTTGCATCACCGGTTGTCCTCCTGCCAGGAAGACGCTCAGAGCACCTTTCCTTCCTTCCCTCGGGAGGTGATCCTCTTCACGTGGCTCTTTGTTTCCCTCCTGTGAAGCACCTTTTTATTTTGTGTCATGCCCCTTCTAGGAATCCAGAAGACGAGGGCCCCCCATCTGTCCTGTTCACAGCCGCATGCCCAGCTCCTTGAACAGTTCTGGCACTCAATATGTGCTCAGCTAGTCTGTGGCCTGAACGAGTGCTTGTAGTTCACTATGGGGTACCGCAGGGTTCCCAACATGGTGTATTCAGCAGAGGGGACTCAGGGGGCCTCAGGTCAGGGGGGAAAGGGAGGGGAAGCCAAGAGGTCAGCTCCAGCCCCACCCCCATGCTAGTCTGCTTTTATCTATTTTATGTATTTATTTGAAACAAAGTCAGAGGGGGAGGGGAGAATTCTACTGCCCACAGCTGATCAAATTCCAATCTTGACTAACAGCTCCACTTTACAGAAGGGGGGCGGCGGGGAGAACATGCCCAAAGTCCCTGAGCTTGTGGGGGTAGAGCCAGACCCGGAATCTGGCTCTGTGACACCAGGGTGGCGTCCTTTACCAAGCCTGACCGCCGCTCCTCCCTCCTCGGGCAGGGACGAGATGCCTGTTGCTTGGGGCCCTGGGTGCGCGTGGGAAGGCACCTGGGGCTCTGCACCCAGCACCATGCCAGTCAGAGGGACCCTCCCAGCCACGCAGAGCACAGTGTCAGTTTCCAAGTTCAACACTGCTGGCCACCGGAGGCCAGCTCCGCGTCACGTGGGCACGCCGTTCAGGAAACACAGCATCCTCTGCCGTCCCTGGTGGCCAGTCGCAGTCTGATAGGGCCCGATGGGGTCAGTCCCCTCAAAGCCAGGGGCGTGGGGCTGGATGTGGGGTTTGGGGGGCAGGGGGAGCAGCCCACCCAGAGTGGCCCAGAACTCCCTGAGCTTTCTGGAAACACCACAACCGGCCACACTGTTTGCACTTCCAAACCCTGTTGCAAAGAAAAATAAATACACGAACCTAATCAAAGGGGAATTTGCCGCATTCAGTGACCAGTGGGCTGTCTGTGCTGCCGTTGTGCCAACAGCTAACCTTTATGGGGGGCGGCTGGGTCCAAGCCCTGAGGTCTGTGCTTCTCCAGGGACATCGTGCCGGGCCCCTTGAGGGCTCTGCCAGGCAAGGCCTGTTACCTGCGCCGCACATTTGGGAAACCAAGTCTCTGCCAACTCTGGGGTCACCGCTGGTGAGAGACCCCACAGAGGCTGGGCCCCGGGTCGGTCAGAAGGGAGAGTTGATTCTTCTTTGACTTTGTCTCCTGCCTCCCAAAATAGCCGTTGCAAGGGAAAACAGATCAGGGCGCCGTGGGTTGTTGCCTCTAAGCATTTGTGGTTCACGGCGGAGACAGAACCTCGGGGAACAGTGGGGAGAGCCAGCTTCAGGTAGGCCAGCGCTCTGAGGGCCACGGTCTCCAAACCAAAAATGAGGTCCGATGAGGCGATTTGGTGCCTCAGACCGCCGAGAGGGGAGACACGGTCTGAGAGAGAGCGCTCTGGGCCAGACTCAGCATGCCTGGAACCTTCTGAGGGCTGCTGGAGACCATGGGATCGCGGGGTCAGATCCCCTGCCTGCTTCCACTGCCCTCAGAAGAGGTAGGAGGTTGGAGGGCCCTGGAAGACCAGAGCTTCCAAGTTAGATTCTGAGAAGGCTGTCAAGTCGAGCCAGATTCTAGACACTTTAAAATGGTGCATTTTATGAAATGTAAATTATAATCTCAGCTTAAAAAAAAGAAAAAAGCCTTGGTGGTGAGGGCATGCTTTGGGCCTGGCCTACACACTTTATGTCTTTATGTCCCACGTCGCTTTGACGTGAGCCCCTCTCGGGGCTCATGGTTGTCCCTTCCAGTTCTCACTCTATCAAGATCGTGGTTTTCAGATCAAAAACTGGGTCCTGTGATTCAATAAAGGGTATTTTTTTAAGTTGATTTTTAAAATACGTTCATGTGAAAAATTTGACAGGCGCAGAAAAATATCCGTTGGCTCTCAACACGTTTTCTACGTTTTTCTGGAAGCAGGGCCTCCTGGCCTCTTTGGGGACGTGGGAACGTCGCAACCACTGGGAGGGGCAGGGGAGCCTCCTGGTTAAGGGTGAAGACTCTGGAACCCGTGGCCCAGTCGGAATCCCACCCGCCTCTTCTTGGCTATGTGACCTCAGGCTCATCGCTGAGCCTCTCTGGCCTCCATTTTTCTCATCTGTGAAATGAGAACGAACGTTGGTAGGATGAAATCAGTTTAATGCTGCCAGCAATGCCTGGCACTTAGGGAGTCCTTGCTGTCCGAGTTTCAGCTCCTGCTGCGGGGCCGGCCACCCGCAAGTGTTTGAGGGGGCCTGTTGCGTGCTGAGTTCTTGTGGGGTCTCAATCAGCCTGAGAGCCTGGAAACATTTCTCCAGGTCTCTGCTGCTGGGTGACGTACCACCCCCAACTCCGCTGCTTTTTGCTTGCAGACCTACAGTCTGGGTGAGGCTTGGCACAGAGGGCCTGTGTCTGCGCCACATGGCTCCGTGTCAGCTGGGCGGCCGCAAAAGGGGCGCGTCCACACAGGCCACCCCACAGGGCTGGCCCCGCGATGCGTGTGCACGCATGCACGCACGGCCCACAGCTGGCAGGTTGGGGCAGCCCATCAGAGGAGAGCCCAGCCCCTGCTGGCATCTCCATGTGGCCTGGGCTCCCAGGAAGCTCAGCCCCGAGCTCAGATGTCCTGAGTCAAAGAGATGGACAGAAGCGAATCACCATTTTGCCCAAGCCTCCTTGGTCATCTGGCCACTTTGGCCACTTCCCCATCAGAGTTGGGGGGACGGAAGTGTCACAAAGCCCTCTGTCCCTTCCCAGGTTCAAGGGCAGGAGACAAAACTGAAGGTTCCGGAGTAGCATGGGGGGATGGGAAATACCATCGTGGCCATTTTAGGAAATATAATCTGTTCTTGCATCATGAAGGCTCCGGGCTGGATGGGTTCAGGTCACCTGGCCCTCGCCACACACCCCATTTTACAGACAAGGAACACAGAAGTCCCCAGAGGAAGGAACTCTCAAGGTCACAGGTTTTTCCCTTGCCGCATATTAGGTCATTGGAAGGATGGCATCTTTCCTGTTCCACTCCACATTCCTGGAGAGGAGGGCTGAGTCATCTTTATTGGTGGCCCTGACTCTGCCCCCCCAAATGTCTGGCACAGGTTCTGGCCACGCCTGAATCCCTTTGACTCCCCACCCCCCCCAGGTCATGTCCCAGAAGACCACTCAGTGCCCATACTGCATACCATAAGTGCCCAATTAATGCTTGATAGATGCTAGGGAGCTCGAGGCCTGCCAGGCCAGGGATGTAGGACAGCAGACACCCCCTCCTCTCTCAAACCAAGCCCCCAGGGAGCGGAGGTCCTGGAGGTGCTGGCCTGGCTGGGGTCCTGCACCCCAGGAGGGATGGGAGGCCTGAAGGGCTGGGCTGGCTTCCTCTTCCCCCTCTGGGGGTGTCTCCGAGGCTTCAGGAAGAACCGGGAGGAGCCAGATAAAGGCCCAGCGGGGGCCCTTTCCCAACAAAGGAAGCCAGTGGAGGCCTTTTCTCTCCCGCCTAAACTCTCCAAACGCCTTTCAGGCTCCCCAGCAGACTGGCGGGCTCTTCAGAGGCGAGGTGGGGGGAGGTAACTACAGCACAAATGGGGTGGGAGGCGCCTCTGCCTTTCTCCAGCAACCCAGAGGCAGATCCATTTATTTTAAAAGAAAACAAACAAAAAGCCCCATGATCTCGAATATTCTTTTCAGTGTGCAGGCCCCTTTCTGGGCCCTGCAGGATGTGCACCGGGGAGGGAATTGGAGGGAGAAGGTGGGCCTCTGTGCCCCCCGCCCCCGCTACCCCCTCAGGCCTGTCTCCCCTCCTCCGAGTCCCTGTGCCTCTCCTGTGATTTACGAGGCCTGCCACTGGCCGTGCAGTGGCTGTTCTTTCCCGGGCCAGTCTCCTGCCTTGATTGGATGCATAGGGACAGAGGCGACCGTCCAGACCAGCTGGCCACTGTCTGCCCGCAGCCTCACAGGAGAAGCTGGATCTGCAGGAGGTCACAGAAGGCCTCCAGGATTGGAACCGTCCACGGGGCCTGCATTCAGTGGTGGGCTAAGGGAGGGTCATGGCCCCGACCCCTCTTGGGGCCAAAGGCTGGGGAGGGACCTCCGTTTTTCATCTGAACTCTGTCCTCTGCCCTTGCTCCTCCCACAGCACCCGGGCTCCCAGGAGAGAGCTGCAGGCCTTGGAACCAGTCCAGCCCTCTATGGAGCCCTCCCAGTCCCAAGGGCAGGAGTCCCCGCCCTCGACTCCCCAGCAGTCTTCAGCTTTTCTGCGTCTTGCCCTTCTCATCTGTAGAATGGGGACTAACACTGCCTGCCTCCCAGCGCACATCCCTGTGTGCGATCAGTCCAGAAAATGCTTGCATATACCATACCGGTCCCTGCTCCCCTGGGGGCCCTCTGGGGACAGCGGTAGGTGGGGGCGGGGCGCGGGTGTGGACCACTTGGAGAGGTACAGCCTCAGAACAGCCTGGGCTCCGGGGGGGGGCTGGTCAGGTTCAGCCAGGGTCCCCCCCCCGCCCCGGCCCAGGGGACACACAGTGGTGGCAGGACGCCACCCAGTCCGGGCACCCACTGCCTGCCCCCCTCCCCCCAGGCCCCAGGCCTCAGACTCCGTTGGGTTGTGGGGCGCCTCCTGGCAGGGCTGAAGCCAGCTCAGTAACGAGCCCCCAGGGCGCTGCAGGGCGCCTGGGAGAGGGCAGGAGAAGGTTCGCTGGTGCCAGGGCTCGTTAAGCTCTGCCGCTCAAATGGGGATTAGGCGGGAGCCAGCCGGCCGAGTCCTTGGGTTTGGTTATTAAAGGCTGCGTGCAAGGTAAACACGAGGCACTTCCTTTCAAAGCCACACCTGCTAATTAGAGGGCAGAGAACTCATTAAAACTGTAACTCCGGGGACTGCCTGGGAAGGAGGGCTGGAGGGGAGGGGTGGGGGCAGAGAGTCCCTCCCTGGCGCAGCCCACAGAACCCCCCCCCCATTGGTGGGCGGGGCCGGGCTCTAGAGGCAGGTGCAAAAGACTCCTTTCCCGTAGAGGCCTGGGGGGTGGGGGGGCGGAGCCTCCACCTGGCTTGCTTCCTGGTTGTTGCCTTGGTGGGCTCCTGGGGTCCTTGAGTTCTTCCTGCGACGGGGCGGGGGGTGGGTGGCGGCGGGAAACGACAGAGCCGCAGTTATGAAAGCGTGGTCCCGAGGTGTCCTTGTTCTAACCCACAGAACCTGGCCATGTGTGACCTCAGTGCTGCAGGTGTGACTCTGTTAAGGAGGGGGAGACGGAGAGAGGATCCTGGACCGTCCATGTGGGACCCGTGTCATCCCAGGGTCCTTATGACGGGGAGGCAGAGGGGATGCCTCAGGTTACCTAGTGTTAGGTAACTAGATGCCTAGTGTTACCACTAGGACAGGGGCTAACAGAGGGCTTGGACGCAGGTAGGGGCGGGGTGGGGGGGGAGGCGTGAGCCTTAGACTCCGGAGAAACGAGGAAGAAACTTCTGGAGCCTTCAGAAGGAACTGGCCCTGTGCCTGAGTCCGTGAGATCTGCATCGGGCTTCAGCCCTCCTGACTGTGAGGGAGTGAACTGTGTTGTTTGAGGGCACGAACTGTGTTTTGTAATATGAAAAATATTTCATAATTTAAAATGTTTTCAGTAACATCGACCTCATCCCAAATTCTGCACCCTGTTTCAGGCTCCTCCCATAGGTCTTTGGCTAATGCCAGTGGCCACGGCGGAGGGGCGGGGTGTGTCTGTGGCCAGACCTTCCTTGGGCTTGGACCAGGCCATCGGGAGGTCCGAGGGGTTGCCGGGAGCAGGGAGACCTTGTCTGCCTGACCCAGGCACACGACCTGTTAAGGCCTTTCTAGGGGCAGGAATCATTCCAACCAACCAGACTAGGAGCCCGAGAGACCATCAGACCCGCTGTGGGACCTTGGGCAAGACACCTAACCTTTCTGAGCTCAGGCTTCTGTGGAGAACGGGAAAGTGCTTCTGATCTTGCGGCGAGGTTCAGGTTGTACAGCCCATACGGGGCCTGGTACGGGAAGAGTGGGCATCAGGCCTCCTCCTCAGGGGGCCGCCTAAGACATTTAATGAGCCTCGGTGCCAGGCCCCGGGACCTCCGGATGAAAGGGGTGTGGACACCTGAGTCACCTTTCTTGGAATTCTGTGCCCGCCGGGCGCTTCCTGCTTTGTCGTGGAGTGGCTGGGTGTAGGTCCCGTCAGGCTGCCTCTGGGCTGAGCTCTGGCACTAACCGCCCAGAGGCAGCCTCGGACGCAGGGTGGGGGGACTAGGGTGGGGTCCCAGGTTGGGGGCCAGACTCTCGGTCACAGGAGGTTGTGGGCAGGGGCCCAGCCGCACTCATGCCTCGAGGTGGGAAGGAGTGGTGCTGCCCAGCGCTGTCTTCCAGGGGCTGCCCCTCGGTCACACACACAGCCCCCCCCACCCCCCACTCTCCCTTCCCCAGCCAGGTGCATGCTGCCTCCCGCTTCCAGCTGGGCCGTATGGAGAGCGTCCTCCGTCTGCTCTGTACCTCTTAAGTCCAGCACCCCTGCCAAATGAGGACCCCAGTGGCCCCACTTTCCAGGTGGGGCAGCAGCCCCCAGAGGTGAAGTGACTTCCTTGAGGTCCTGCCGTGGGATTCAGCGCCCACTCTGCTGGGTTCGAAAGCTGGAAGTCCGGGTTAATATGGTGAAACCTCCCTTCCTGTTTGTACCTGCCCTCCGCTGCCCTCTCCTCTCTCCCCTGTTCTCCCCTCTCCTCCCCTGCCCTCCCCTACCCTCCCCTTCTCTGCCCTCTCCTCCCCTGCCCTCCTCTGCTCTCCCATGTCCTCCCTGCCATTGCCTCCTCTGTCCTTTCCTTCCCTGGCTTCCCCTGCCCTGTCCTCTCTTCCCCTGCCTTCCCCTCCTCTGCCCTCCCCTCCCCTACCCTACCATCTCCTCCCCTGCCCTCCCCTTCTCTCTCCTACCCTCTCTTTCCCCATCCCTTACCCTCCCCTGCCCATCCCTCCCCTCCTCTTTCCTGCACTCTCCTCCCCTGCCCTCCCCACCGTTGCTTCCCTGAGCCCGCAGCAAGGAGACCAGAGCTTGGACCAGAGCTTCGGTGTGTCCTGACTGGTAAACACTCCTGACTGGTAAACACGAGTCCTCAGCAGGGAGGGGAAGGACCGTTTGTTCCCACACTGTGTATTTAGTTGTTTTCCTTACATGGAGACCCCTGATTCTGCTTCCTCTTGTCTGTGCCTCTCTCAGAAACTCTCTCCCCTTCAAGAGGCCATTCGTGACTGCTAGTCACCAAGGATCCAGAAGCAAGTCCCCGTGCTGGGTGCTCCTCATCTAGGCCCTTTGCAGGCTGGTCTCAGGCCTGTCAGCCTGGGGTAGGCCTCTGAGTCCCCCAAAGGGCCCGCTAAGGTTCAGGTTCTGACACAGGGCCTGGCGACCTGGGAGTCTGCATTTCTAGCTCCCTGTCGCCTCTCCCTGCGGTGGCTTCAGCCTGCTCCTTGGCTGTATTTGTTCTCAGAGGCCACTGGCCACCTCTGGTGGCTGCTCGGGACCATGACAGCGTGTGACCAATGCATGGTGTATGTACTCCCCACCCCCATTACGTCCCCGCAGCCTTGGGCCCTTCTGTGAATCCCTGAATCCATCAGTTCCTGCTAGAGAAGCGGAACCAGAGGGAGAGGGCTGTGACGGTGCACTGCCAGGGGCTGGCTAGTGATGACGGGGCCGGCTGGGCGAGTCCAGCACCCACGGGCCCCTGGCCAGACCTCTCAGCGCGGGCTGGAGCCGCCGTGCACAGGCAGGACTGCTCCTTCTCCGGGGAAGCCTCAGCTCTGCTCTCCGGGCCTCCGGCTGAATGAGCCAGTGCTGCGGAGAAAATCTAGAACCGTCTCCTTGCTGGAAGTCACCTGCTAACACGTGCAGGCTGTCCATGCAGGACGCTGTGCCCACGGCACAGATCCCATGTAGATCACGGGACATAAAACCCGCTCCCGGGCTGGTGGGCTAGAGGGAGTGCAGGCATTCTGAGAGCTGTGGGCTCCTGGGTACCCAGGGAGGGTCTCCTTTCCCCTGTGGGGCCACACCTCCAGCTGCCCTCTGCACACCTATTCGGGGCTGTCCCGTGGGTGGGTACCACTTCCCTCGAGGGCAGGGGGGCCCCAGGCTTCTCCCCACTGCACCCTTACCTGCCCCCACCTCTCCCTTCCTCTCCTCTGGGATGAGGGTCTCTTGTCCCGTTTTTCAGCCTAGACACTGCTGGCATTTGGGGTCAGATCATTCTTGGGAGGGGGCATCATCCGTGCTTGGCAGGACATCGAGCAGCGTGCCAGCCCCTACGTTCTTGATGCCAGGTGCACCCCCAGAGTGACAACCGAAATGTCACCGGACATGGCTGGGAGTTGTCCCCCCTATTGACACCCCCTGCCCCGGCTTGTGCCCAACCACACGATGGGGCTCTCCTTGGGGTTCAGCACTGTCTTCCATCCTTCAGGCTCGTCTGTGGGGACAGGGCCTTGGTGGGCGGAGGGACTGCGTAGGGGTGGCTGGTGGGACCCCCACATGGCCCATGGCCCCCAGTTGAAGGGCCCGTTCTGCCTTCATCCCGTCGCCATCCTCCCAGGCCTGGGCTGGCAGTTCGGTGCCTGATCTCACCTGGCATCCCGACCAGAGGGTGGGGTTCGAGGCTCAGAGGTGGTAGGACCCCTTCCTGGAGCCCCCTGCCCTCCCCTGAGCCCAGCCAGCCCCCCAGCACTGTCCAGACACGGGGTGTGGGTGAGCCCCCCTGAGCTGGCCCGGTGCTGGCCTGCTGGCAGGCCGCCATGGCCACAGGCCCGCCACGAAGCTGGACAGGAGGAGGGCAGGCCCCAGAGGCAGAGGGTCTACGGTCTTAGCGCTGTTTCCAAGGAGGCAAGCAGGCAGGTTCAATCCGCTTTTTAATCAATGAGGCCTTTGATCTAGCAAAAATGAGTAATCAGCAAGGACCCAGCGCTCTGGCACTTTGGCAGGCTCCCAGCTGGGCTGAGCAGATGCCCACCCGGGCCTCTGAGCTTCGGGAGGTGCAGGCCGGGCTGGGCCCCCCAGGTTCCCAAAGAGGCTGGGGTGCCTGTTTCTCGGGGTGTGGGTGGCGTCGCCAGGGACAGGGAGCTATGTGCCCCAGCGTTCGTGTCTGGCTCCTGTCCCCCAACTCAGGGCTGCAGAGCCCCAGGGGCTGCCTTCCCTCCGATCCTCAGCTTCCTGACCTGTAAAGTGGGGCTGTGAGCCCTTCGCTCTGGGGACCGGCCTGAGATGCCACCGTGACAAGAACAGAGGAGCAAGGACACCTGGTCCCCGCTGGTGCTCTGACTCCTTCAGGCGTCCAGCAGCGCCTCCACGGGTACATAGCGTGGCTCCGTGGCCATAGGATAAGGCCTCCCTGTGAGCATGCGTGTTCGCCAACCAGAAACCGGACTCTGTCCTGGCCTGAAGCCCCCGCTGCGGTCCCCGCCCGAGGCCGCCTGCAGGCCTCCTCCTGGGGGCTGTGCCTTATTTCTGTGCACGGACCCATCCTCAGGGCACCCCCTCTTGGTGAACCTCCGTGCCCAGGGAAGGCTCTGGGGGCTTTAGTTCCTCTTCGTCTCCATCAGCCCCGCCAGGTGTCCTGAATAATCCATGTGGGAATTTAAAACACGTGCGCCTCAGGCGGCGTCTCTGATGCCCAGGCTCCCCTGCTCAGGCGTGGAGCCCCCGGCCGTCCCGTGCTCTGCTCCAGCACCGGCGCCAGTGATCATAACGCCTGAGCCAGGAAGCCAGGAGAGGCCCAGGAGGAGGCACCATGCCTGCTTCAGAGCTGGGGATCCTGAGGCCCAAAGAAAGGAAGCCACGACCCACGAGCAGGTTAGCTTTCTGCTCACCTCCAGCCTTGCAGAAGCCCCTAGCATACTCTGGGCTGGGGTGGGGGGATTCTGGCAGTGGGGGGGCAGGGGCTATGAGAGGAGAACAGCCAGGCAGGGCTTGGGGCGCTGGATGAGGGGGACCCAGCATTCTGGGACCCCAGCATCTCGGAGCTGGGACGGAACAGGGCAGGGGGCCTAGCTGTGGCACTGGTACCAGCCGGGGTCCTTCCGGAAGTCTCTGGGCTGCGCCTTGGGCCTTGGTGGTCGCCAGGGGCTCTTTGGCTACAACCACTAACCCTTCTTGTGGGACTCTGTGGTTCTGGGGGGCTCATCTACTGGGTTTGGAGCTTTTTCCCCTTCCCTCTGTTATTCATTCAACAAACGTTGATGAAGCCTGGCTCTGAGCCAGCCGGTTAGCGAGGATTTGTTCTGAGTGTCAGACTGAAGAGTTTCCCAGGCGCTGACACTAAGGGGCGATCCTTGGGGGAGGGGCAGAGCCGCCACAGGAGCTCCAGCCACCCACTCTGGTGAACGAGTCAGACAGGACGACCCTCTCTAACCCGCTAGACCGAGCTACTGGACAGGACCGAGCGTCGCAGCCCAGTATGCACGAAGCGTGTGCGTGCTCGTCCGCAGCCGCACACCAGTCTCCCGCGGAGGGCCAGCTGGCTCCATCCATGGGGCCAGTGACTCTGGGTCTCGGGGTTGTGGATTCGAGCCCCAGTTCGGTGGAGGGATTGCTTAAAAATAAAATCTTTAAAAGAAAACTACCACATGTGCGCATCTACGTGTGCTCCCAGGGTGCACACACACATGTCCAAACACATGTGCACACCCACACAGACACACGTGCGTGCACACCCACAGACATGCACACTCACGCAGGCACTCGTGTGTGCACAGCCACAGACACGCACACGTGTGCGACTCACAGACATGCGTGTGCGCACACCCACAGACATGCACACGTGTGCACACCCACACAGACACATGCGTGAACAGCCACAGACATGCACACGTGCACACCCACACAGACACATGTGCGTGAACAGCCACAGACACACACAGCCCAGGGCTGCCCTAGCATCGGAGGGTCAGGGGAGAGGACAGAGACTTGGGCCTGCTGCCTTCTCTTCTTGTCTGGCCACTGTCGGGTCCCAGGGGCCCAGGCTCATGTGAACACCCAGGCTGCTTCGCCCGGGCTGCCCTTTGCCTGCCGCCCCCCACCCCAGGACGGACGGGCTCTCGGCATGACAGCCCCCCTCGGAGGACGGACAGGAGGGACGCCTGCCCAGCTCTGGATGTGGAGTTGGGCCTACATGCAGGGAGACCTGGGGTCCTGGTGCTGGGGGCATGGCCATGGGGTGTGGCCCCCGGCCCCACAGGCTCCTCGTCCTTGTCCTTGGGGACACCTGGGGAGGGGCGGAGCTGGGGGGCGACGCTTATCCAGGGCCCAGGCAGGGGGTCTGGGAGCCCGATCTCGTGCTGCGTGCGTGCATCAGTACTTGAAACGGTTTCAAGACCTTTCCTCCTTGCTGTGCACACCAGTATTTTTATCCCGTGCTGATTCCTTTTTTAAAATCGTTCTCATGTGGGACACATCCCAGAGTTTGAGAAGCATGGGGCGGACGACCATTCCGGTTCTTCTCACCGCGGAGCTCTGGGGGCGCCGGAAGCATCTACGTTCTCACTGCTCTCTGCCGGGAGACAGAGAATGCGCAAAGCCCGCTCCTGGCCCCACCCGGCCACCGGCGCTGTCCCCGGTCACTCGGCCCTCCGCCTGCACCTCTCCAGCGTTCCGTGGTGGTTTTCCTTTTTCCATGTGGTCTAAAGAAACTGGTATCAGAATAGAGATCTGGAAAATGGACACAGGACCGAGGGCCCCTTCCTGCTTCTGAAGCCTCCTGCTTCCAGGAGCTTGGACCAGCCCCGGTCACTGGTCACTGGGCCCTGGGAGAACACCCACGGGCCTTATCACCCCCTCCCACTGGATTCTCACCCGCCCTTCTTCCCAGGGGCTGAAACATCAGGGGTTTACCCGTCCGAGGCTCCAGACTCCCCTCCCTCTGCGTCTGTCTTCACTTCAAAGCCGGTGTCTGTATTAAGTTCTTCAGCCTCTTTTGTAGGATGGGGGCTACCCGAGGGCCCTCTGGACTTTCGGGCTGTTCTGGGGGACAGTTTCGTGTGGAGGTCAGACAGTCAGACCAAGGATGACAGCATGACAACATCTGGGGGCAGAGCATGCTGTGTGATCTGGGGTGGCTGACTCACCCCCTCTGGGCCTCAGTCCTCTCATCCACAAAATGGGTGTGTAATGGCGGAAGCTACCCGATGGGCGTGTGAAGATCAAGCAAGTTAAGATGCATAAAGCGTTTGAACGGCGCTTGGCACGTTTGTCAGATGATGCTGGATACTTGTCTTAGGGGTTGCTGTAAGGAGATGTAAGATCATCTCGACTTTAGCATTTCTTTTTAAAGATTTTATTATTTATTTGGCAGAGAGAAACACAGTAAGAGAGGAAACACAAGCAGTGGGGGGTGGGAGAGGGAGAAGTAGGCTTCTCCCTGAGCAGGGAACCCGACGCGGGGCTCCATCCCAGGACCCTGGGATCATGACCCGAGCCGAAGGCAGACGGCTAAACTGAGCCCTCCAGGCGCCCCTCATCGAGGCTTCATTGCTCAGGTCCTGAGGACCAGCCTGTGTGTCTGAGGCCATTTGTTTTTTCCCCGTGAGGTGGCTACTGTCAGGACCATTTTACAAAGCAGGACACAGGCACCCGGAGAGGCTTAGGAACTTCCCCGGGGCCACGCAGCCCACGGTGAAGGAGTCCGTGGCTGAAGCCACGTGAGCTCGAACGGAGAGCGATGCCATTGCTGGAGAACCGGATGGGGTCGTGCCGAGCGCAGCCTGGTCCCCAGCCGCGGGAGCCGACCAGCTCATCCCAGCAGCGCCGCTGGTTTGGGCAGTCCGGCAGGTGTTCCCGCGAGGTCACAGCTGCGTGCCTGGGCCCCGAGGTGGCCCCGGGGCCGTCATGAGCAGCACCAGCCCCTTGTGGGACCATGAGGCCCCCTCGGGCGCGTTCGCTCTCCTGGATCCCTCTTGTGCCCTCCTGCCTCAGCCAGGACACCTCGGGCCACCTGCGTCCCTCGGGTCTTTTCAGGGGGGACAGTGGTGAAATCGCCCAGTATCGCTGGCTTCTCAGTGCCCCCTCCCTCCTCCTCCCCCGGACCTGGGTGTGTGCACCTGCGTGTGGAGAGAAAGCGACAGAACGGGAGCTTCTTCTAATCTTTCCCTTTATTCTTCCCTTTAAAGGAATAAACTTAAAAGTCCTTTGCCGGTCGGAGTCTTAGAGTCCCAGATGGTGTCTTTACACCACGAGACTGTGTGTGGAGATTCATTTGCGAGGCCTGGCTTTCTTGTTTGCCTGTGGACCCCGAGCGAGCGGCTGTGCTACTGTCTGTCTTTCCAGAACCTTCCCGTCTGGCTCGCCGCCGACCCCCCAGCACCTGGAGCCATGCCTGGCACAGGGCTGGGGCTGAGAAAGGGTCTAGCGTGAGTGACCGGCTCTGTCCTGTTCTTCGCCCCCTCCCCCAGCCCCGTGCATACTGGGCATGACTTGGGGCACAGACTGGGAGCTCAGGGGAACTTTCCAGTCCCGACAGGTGAGGGAGAAACCAACATGGGAATAAATTGTGCGAGTCCGTGTAAGCGTGCGGGCCCAGCCCTGGGCGCCGCCGTCCACACCGCCGCCCGTGTTGGGACTCAGCCTTGAGCAGGGCGTGCCGTGTGGCTGCTGGCGGGGGATGGGCCTCCCCCCGCGTGGGGTGCAGAGGTGGGTGGGGCAGCTCTGGAGGCCCCTGAGCCCCGTTATCCCTCCAGGCTGGCTCCCCAGCCCCTCCGGGCCTCCAGACTCGTCTCCTCGTCTGGAAAATGATCTTGATACTGACAATGTCTACCTCACGGGTTGTTGCAAGGATTAAGTGAATTAAAATACATGGAAAGTACTTAAAAACAGTGCGGAGCCCCAAGCAGATGCTACCCGTGTTTATTATTGTTTTATTGCTGTTGCCTTTATAATTCACTCGGTCGCTCCGTTCAAACCTTTCCAGACGCGGAGAGGCCGGTGGCTGCCCGGTCCCGGGACCTGCAGACGCTCCCACGTTACCCGGGACCTCCGTCAGGATCGCGTGGGAACTGGGTTGGCCTCTGGCTTTAGCGTGCAGGGCCTCCTGCTGGAGGCCAGGCTTCTGGGTCTCCCTGCCTGTCCCGGGGCCTGCGGGATGTCCCCTGGCTGCCTCTGTCCCTCGATGCGGGGACCGGGGCGGGGGGGCAGGCGCCGCGGCGTCCACAGGCCGGTGGGCACCAGCCTCCAGCCCTTCCTGCCACCTCCCCGGCACCGTGGGCGGGACTCGGCCGAGCTGCCACCAAGCGGATGCGGTGTCCCGCGAGGCTGTTTGCGGCGGCTGTCACCGTGTTTCCGTGATCCTGTGACAGAAACCCTGCCCTGGTGTTAATTCACATTGTAGCCGGTGCACCCCAACGTGTGTTTTTAAAGGGTATAATTTCTATCAACTTCAATTAGAGCTATTTTTATTTTTGTCACCCTGAAGAATTTCCCTGCGGTTAAGCTGCCATTTTTCACTGTAATACCCCTGGCAAGGGCCGGGGAAAAAATTAATAGTCTGGTGATCACTTAGCTAATGCACTGTCAGCACTTGATAAACTGACTGCCCGGGGTGAGACGGCCCGGTTCCCTCCACGGTAATTATGTCATGTTCACCTGCTGCGGGCAGGGTGCTTGTGGGGGCGGCACGGGGTAGAGATGAGCCCCCCAGAGCCCAGGGCACACCCCCCCCCACCTCACTCTCTCCTCCACGTCTGTCTTCGTGGTCATTTAGATGCCCCACGGTGGGCATCTGCCCCTTTTCTGGCTGTGTGGCGTTCGCCAGGTTGCTCAACATCTCTGATCCACATTGGAACAGGGAGCACAGCATAACAGTTATGGCTGATGAACCCACGGAGCACCCCAGCTCAGGGCAAGAAAGGAGGGGATGCTAGGGGGCCCATGCATGGGAGCATCACTGGGCTGGGTAAATGGGGGCATGGCGGCCTTATTCACAGATGGGGGGTGTTTGCAAACCTGAAGGGAGTATCAGTGAGGGCAGGCACACACTCTGAACACAGCAGGCGGGGGCCAGGATAGGGCCGTGCTGGGCTGCGAGCCTGGTGTGGGGACACAGGGAGCAGTTGAACCTGCGGGGATTGGCCTCCCGCCTCCTGAGTCAGGCACCGTGAGAAGGAAGGACCTTGGACTCTCTAAAATGTGACCCCACTGCTTCCCTTGATCCTCTCTGGCCACACAGGGCCCCTTGCTCTTTGGTCCTCAGACACACTAGGCACACTTCTGCCTCAGGGCCTTTGCATCCGTTCCTCAGGGATGTTCCGTGCGCCTGGAATCCTGGCCTTAGTCTTCCACATGGCTCCTTTCATAACTCGGATGTCTCCTCCAGCTGCTGGGTTGGGGACCTCATGCCAGGGCCTGGGGTGACCGAGTGCCATCTGTGGGGAGGGCGACAGTCTGGGGCGGATGTGTGAGGCCTGCATCTGGGCAGTAGGATGAGGACACAAATGGAACTGGGCTGTCAGCAGGTCCAGCTCTGCCCGGGGAGGGGAGCTGGGGGCAGAGACCACAGAAGGGGGCACTCCCTTAGCCAAGGAGGAGGCAGAGGATCTGGGGGGGGGGCGACCTTTTAAGCAGGAGAGAGGCACAGAGCATCACAGGGTGGGAGGGGGCCTCCTGGACACCAACAGGGGCTCTTAAGCCGACCCCTATATTGCTTCCTCCTAGAACCTTGAACTGAGGGTTCTGCCCTGGGGAACCTTCACCATTTACAGATGGGGAAACCAAGGCTCAAAAAAGTAGTCACTTGCCTGAGGGCTCGTGGCTCTTAGGCAGTGAGCTGGGATTTGAAGCAGACGAGATGGTTTCTGCAGCTGCGCTGAGCCCCTGTGGGATGCCTGGAGGAGAGAACGGAGCGGGTGCGGGGGGGGTGGGCTCCGTGGTGCGGGTGCACCTGCATCCGCAATGTGTACTGAGGACCTGTTGAGTGAGATAGCCAGCGTGTGCGCCCCGCAGCCCCACCATCCCATCTCTCCTCGCCTTGCCTCTGCTCTGAGTCAGGGCTCAGCTCCCCTCCTCCAACAGACCCTTCTCCCACTCCTTTTAGAAGGAGCAGCAAATGGTACACCCCCTTCCCCACCAATTCCAGCCCTGCAGGCCTCCTTACTGCTCCTAGAACGGAGGTCAGCAAACTCTGGCCCACGGGCCGTATCCATCAGGCAGCCTGTTTGTTTAGGTATAACTCGTGAAACAAAAATGCATTTTACATTCTTTAAACTGCAAAAAACAAAAACAAAGGAAGAAATATATTTCATGATGTGATATGCAATTCAAATTTCAGTGTCCATAAATACAGTTTTATTGGAACAGCCACACCCTGTTATTTTCACGTTGTCCAAGGCTGCTTTAGGGTCTCAATGTCAATATTGAGTAGGTTCAACAGAGCCTATGTGGTCCTTAAAGCTGGAAATAGTCATTATTTGACCTTTTAAGAAGAGGTTTGCATACATGCTCCCACCTCAGGGCTGTCGTGTTTACTGTTCCCTCTACCTGCAATAGCCTCCCCCACATATCTATCTCCATGGCTAGCTCCCTTGTTTCCTTCAAAACTGTACATAAATGTCCCCTGCTGATAGGGCCGGCCCACAGAAAACTCTGTCTCTACTCACCAGCCCTCCTCCCTATTCTCTTCTCCCTTTTGTCTTCCCGGCATTTCCCACCAACTGACATGGGAATGTATCTACCCAACCAGAATGTCCGTCTGCTCCTTAAAGACAGGAATTTTCAACTGTTTTGCTGCTGTATCCCAGGCATAGTGTAGGAAGGAGGTACATAATAAATGTTTGTTGGACAGATGGATGGATGGATGGATGGACGGACGGACGTGTGGGTGAATGATGGATGGATGGACAGATAGACAAGTGGGTGGAGGTATGGTTTGTTGGATAGGCAGATGGGGTGGATGGATAAGAGGTTTGACAGATACGTGAAAAGCTAGGTTGGGCCAAGTCACACGGCTCTTGGATGCCTTGTGCCGGGTCAGACTTCGGTAAAGGGATTATACAAGCAGGATGGGTGTTTTGCAAAGATCACTCAGATGGACGCGTGGCTGGGAATGGAGCGGACGGGGCTGTGTCCAGTGCCTGGCCGGAGGCTCGCTCCCTGGGAGGTGGGAGGAGATGCACGAGCACAGTGGGCCGCAGCAAGGCGGGGAGGGGAGGACTCCCACAGCGCTGGGGTGTCAGGCTGTAGATGGTCAGAGACAGGCTAGCTCCCCATGCCGGCCTCTAGGACGGGGCCCTCCCACGTTGATTCCAAGGACTCAGGGGCCTCCACGTCCCTGAGGGCTCTTGCCTGGGCCTGGATGGGATTCACCAACAGCTCCCTCTGCTGCCTACAAGCCGTGGGGAGGCTCTCGCCCCCTGGAAGCAGTAATCTCTGTGCTACTTTCTGCCCTGTCCCAGGCCATGAGAGGGAGTCACCTGCCTAAGAGGCCTGCCTGAGGGAAGAGCGAAGGACATGCCTTCTAGAATGTTCCTTTCAGCCCTAAGCACTGCAAAAGCTGGCCATGTCTGCCTCTGGCCAGTTCCCACTGCCTGCCTTCTGCCCAGATATCCTGCCGCCTCCCCTGTGACCCCACCCTTCCTGGCCGCACCTGCCCCACCCAGGTGTGTCTCCTGGGGCTCTGGATGCTGTTCACGGCAGACTCTGGCTTTCCAGCAAGGCTCTCAGAGACGTCTCACTCCACCTGCCATCCCACACAGTGTGGCCAAGCACCACAAGCGAGTTATCCTTTCTATGCCTTGATTTCTTCATCTATATAATGGGACCTCACCGTTCCTGCCTTCCCCATGCCCAGGGCTGTCTAAGGCTTGATGGGCTAATGCCTGCAAAGCTAGCAAGAGGCCCGGCCTCTGAGGTGCCGTGCACGTGTGGCGATAGCCAGACCCGGTGGGCAAGCACACCCCCTGCTCTGGGGTCACGGCCCAGGAGCTTCCACTTAGCCCTTCAGAGACACAGGCTTCCTGGCTTGGAAACCCACCCAGCTTCATCTGAACCGGGAGACTTCTTGGCCCCAGCAGATCCAGGGACTTTCTTGTTTCCATGATAATTTGTCTTTAGGGCAGGTGGGGTTGGGATCCGTTGTCTCCCTCTCTTTCCTGCTTTAACGGACTCATTCTCGGGCTTTCTGTGTGTCAGGCCTGTGCTAGGCTGAGGGGATCCTCGTGACCGCTCTGGCTGTGGGGGAGTCTCGGCACCCCCTCGCTTTGCAGATGGGGAAGCTGAGCCCCTGGGATGTCCACAAGTGTGTCCAAGAAATGGCCAGGCTCCAGGCAGTGGCCCGTGCAGACTGCCCAGATCGTCCAGGTGGAGAAGCAGGACCCTTTCTCTCCCCTCACGTGGTCGCGGGAACTTGTCACATGGCCAGACGTGAAGCCAGGGACAAAGACTTGATTTCGCTTTTCCGGGCCCTGGATCACACGCCCCCTTGGGCTTCTGCAGTGCTCAGGGCTGGATGAGCCCGGCGCCTCCTCCCCTCCAGCCCCCTATGAGGTGGGAGCACCTGGGAGGACTCAGGTGGGGAAGAGTCGGATGGAGACCCCCGGCCGAGCCAGCGCCCCCCCCCCCCCCGGAGCCACAGCCGAGGGCCCCTGATGGCTGTCACAGATGCGGCAGCCACCAGCCAGCCTCTCCAGTGCGACCTGCTGTGTCGCGTGAGCTTAATTAGTCCCTGATTACTCATTTACTGGGTGCCGCGTGTGTTCCACATCTAATAACTTTCCAATTATGCCCGGTCTGCGCCGCACATTTAATAGCCCCCGAGCTGTCTGCTTATCGGGGACTCTGCCTTCGGCAGCCTGGTCTCCCCCAACCCAGAGCCTTATCATTCCCTTTACTGCAGTGTTTGGAGTTCCCTGCTTTGCCATTATGGAGCTATTACCCGGAATTAAGGGGCGTAAAATACTGGGTTTTTTGGCCTCTGATGCACCAGCTCGCAGTGCGGAACAGGGAATCCCACCAGAGGGTCGAGCACGGTATCTCTGTGGGTGGGCTCTGGAGGGGGCTGCAGCAGGCCAGGAAAGGGGGACGGGGCGCCCCCATGGCAGGGCTGGGCCGTGTCCCCTTATTTCCCTCCCTGGCAGTCCCGTGACCTCTGCGTCCCCCAGCAGTTGGCAGCCAGAGTCTCCGGCCGGCTCAGAAGGTGCTCATGGTCCTGCTCACCCGGCCTCCTGGCCAAGGCATTTCTGGTCATCAGCGTTTGGGAGGGAAGTAACTGTTCTCCCCAGACTCGGCTTCTGGCCTGTGCCTGATCTTTCCTTGGGGGCGCAGGGAAGGCAGAGCTGCGTTCTTTGGTCTCATCGGGATGCTGGCGTCTCTTCCTCTTCTCCTGCAGCTCTGCGCCCTGTGTCATCCTCCCAGCCTTGTTCTTGAAACAAATCAGTCACAACCCATCGGCAGCCCCGATGGCGTCTACCCGCAGCACGGACTTGGTGCTGGAGGTCGCAGTCCGGCACGGCTGTGCGGCTGCTCAGGCAGCGAGCGTGGGCCTCGGGCCCTGCTAGTCCTCTGTGACCAGCTCTGTGGGGTCCAGGTGCTGGACAGAGGACTCAGCCGCTGGCCTTATTCTCCACCGGGACTCTGACTGCTGGGTGACCTTGGACAGCTGTCTTGACTCCTCTGTGCCTCCGTGTTCTCCTCTACCCAGCCGGAGTTAAGGTAGGGCTGCTGGGAGGATTAAATGGGCTACTGACGTCAGGAGCTTGGTGGGCACCTGACACATAGCCGGTGCTCAGTAAATCTAGGGTAGGTGTTACTAGCCCATTTCCCAGAAGCGTAAACTGAGCTCAGAGGGTTGTGACTGCCTGTCAGCCTTACTTACGGCAGCCATAAGCAGCAACATCTGCTTTATTCAAGGCCGGCACAGCTGGCTTCCGGAAGTGCATCCTGAGCCGACGTGGAACTAAAATAAGATTCAGGGTGGTGAGGGAAAGTGGGGGGGGCCTGTGCCCCAGGCCCTGCCACAGTTCCTGCAGGGACCCCCTTGATTGACTCTGGGCTCCAGGCCAGCAGCAGGTGAGGGGACCTGGAAGGTAGCTCTACCGGCTGCGGCCAAGACCCCCCCCCAGAGCCCAGATGAGCCCCTCACCGAGGCCAAAGCGGTGAAGCCTTCCTCGACACGCACCCTCCAGGCTTTGTGGGGGTCCCCCAGCCATGACACCCCTTTGGCTCTCGCTCCTGATGCTTACGCCGCAGGGCACGAGACTAGCTGCCGTTTCTTGAGCACTTACTGTGTGCCGGCTACGTTTAGTGTCTGATTCTCTCCACTGTCTCTTTGGGCAGTAGACATTCATTGTCACCCCGCCCCTTTTTGTGGAAGAGGGAACAGAAGCCCGGCGAGGTCCCTTCGCCAAGATCTCCCAGCCGGGGAGAGTGGCCGGGACCCAGCGCGCGCCCACCCGCCGCAGGGAGGCTGAGAGCTGGGGTCTGGCTGGGTCCTGGGAGGGAGGCGACCACCGGCTCTGCCGCAGAGGATGCCAGGGGAGGAAATCCTGGTGCCGCATGGCCCTCCGACTGGACCGTCCCTGGTTTTCAAAAATCCATGCTTGGCACCCACGATGTGGACAAGACTGAGAAACGTGCCGAGTGAAAGAAGGCCGCCGCCCGCCCTAGGGACCACGTGTGTGAATCACCAGAACAGGCAGATCTAGAGAGACAGCAAGGAGGTCATGGCGGCCAGGGTCGGGGAGGGATGAGGAGTGGCTGCCAGCAGGTTGGGCTCCCTTTGGGGGCGACAGAAATGTTCTGAAATGGATTCTAGTGATGGTTGAATGATTTTGTGTATGTATTCAAAGCCGTATTGTACACTTTAGATGGGTGAACTGGAGAGGTGTGTGAATTATATCTCAGGAAGACTGTTTTTAAAAAACAATTGAGTGGGGTCCCCAGGCTTGGGGGGGGGTCTCATGAACCCGTAAGATTAATCAAACAAACCTGGGTGTGGACAACACTGTGGCATGGTTTTCCCCTTTGGAGCAGGGGTGTCATCCACCTCCTCCACGGCCCCTGAATTTGCCTGGAGTCCGTTTCCTCCAGCAATCACTCTGTTCCCTGGAGAAAGTGTAACAATACCAGATCCCATTAGGAAATTCAGTGGTGGGCTGCAAATCCCCTTTTATTTGAAAGATCCCTGGGAATGGGCCCCCTTTTGCCTTGCCCCACTAACCGCCTACCGCTTTAATCATAGCGGCCCCGATCCAGGGAAAGAAAGGAACGGGAGCCATTACCCGACTCTATCTGCAGGGGCCCCGTGGGCTGTTCTGAGACGCTGCCGGCTGCCAGGCTCCGTGGGGCCGGGAACAACGTATGTCCCAGGCCCGCTCCTAAGCGTACCTTCCTTGGGGAGCTTGGAACGCTCGGCTGTGGTAGAGAGGCACGATGAATGTGTCTGCTCAGGGCCTGCTTTCTGTTAGGCAGGAATTGTCACACCTGTGGCTTTGAAGCCGGAGGAAAGGCGACTCCTAACCTCCCTGTGATGATCTGTCTGGCCGAGACGAGCTGGGTGTGGTGTGAGATCCGTATTCACAGCGCCACACGTGTTGGCAGATGGCCTTGCCCATCGTCCCCTGGAACCCCGCCCCCCAGGATCCTGAGCAGCTGTGGGTGAACACCGGAGGAAAGGGGGCGAAATCCTTTCACTTCCAGGGATAGTCACCAGCGGAGGGAAGAGCTGGCACGGGGGAGGGACTGGCATCCAGTTCCTGTCGTGTTCCCGGCACACAATAGTGTGCCAAGGAACATTTATGTCCGGGCCGGGCACTCTTCTAGACGTTACAGGTCGTAGTAGCTACCACGGCTGCGCAACAAACAATGACAGATTTAGCAGCTCCTGGCGACCTGCTTATCGTCACGCGACTCAGCCGGTTCCTCCACTCAGGGCCTTGCAGGCGGCTCTCCAAGGCGCCGGCCGGCTGCACACGCATCTGGAGGCCCGACCAGGGAAGGACCCACCTCCAGGGTCACGTGGGCTGCTGGCGCAGTTCATTTCCCTTGGGACCGAGGGCTGCTACAAACACGCACATACGAGCGTTTCTGCAGACGTGGGTTTGCGGTTCCCTGGGATGTCGACCTGGGAGTGGAATTGCTGGGTCACTGGGTGACACTATGTTTGACCTTCTGAGAAGCCGCCAGTCACTCTCCAAAGCCACTGCCCCATGTTACGGTCCTACCAGCTGTGGGTGTGTTTGCACAGTGTTTTAACAGGTTGTGACTAGATAGTGATATTTAATAATCACGAGAGTGCAGTTTTGAAAAGTGGATTCCCAGAGTGACTGGGTGTCTCCGTCGGGAAGCATCCATCTCTTGCTTTTGGCTCAGGTCGTGATCTCAGGGTCGTGAGATTGAGCACAGCACTAGGCTCCATGCTCAGTGAGGAGTCTGCTTGAGGTTCTCTCTCTCCCTCTCTTTCTGTCCTTCCCTACCACATGCTCACTTCCCCCTTCCAAATAAATAATAATCTTTAAAGTTTTGTTTTTAAAGATTTTATTTATTTATTTGGCAGAGATCACAAGTAGGCAGAGAGGCAGGCAGAGAGAGAGAGGAGGAAGCAGGCTCCCTGCTAATCAGAGAGCCTGATGCGGGGCTCGATCCCAGGACCCTGGGATCATGACCTGAGCTGAAGGCAGAGGCTTTAACCCACTGAGCCACCCAGGTGCCCCATAAATAATAATCTTTAAAAAATAAATAAAAATGAATTAATGAAAGTAGATTCGCAGGCTGCTTTTGAAAGATCTGATCTGGCAAGGTAGAGCTCTGTTCCCTCCATGTGACATTGGTGGCACTGAGACTGTGCCATCCCCCTATGTTCTGTCCTACCTGGTGCCTTGTTCATGGTTTACTCTTCTGGCCCCTCAAGAATGAGGGTTCAAATCTCTCTTCCCTCCCCGTCCTCCCTCCCTTTCAAAACCTCCCTTGGAAGGCCTAGTTCAAATTCCACCTCTTCCAGGAAGACTGCCTGGATTTCTCCAGGCCCAGAGAGATCTTCTAACTTCTATAGTGCTTTTCATCTGCACCTCTCTTGCCTAGTCAAATTCCCTTTTGCTCTCTGCTCTTCTCTACTTAATAGCCATGTCCTCCATTTGCTTTCTAACAGCTGAGTCTGCTCCCAACCACTTGGGTTCAAATCCCAATGCCTCCAATCACAGCTGAGAGCTCAGGCCACTTTATCTCCTCTTGTCTCTGTGTTCTGGTGCGTGACATGGTGGGTGAGAGGGTCAAGCATGGCACATCGTAAGTGGGGTCCTCCTGCCCACCGCTCCCCATCCTGGAAGCCATCCCTACCTCCCAGAGGTGGCCCCCCACCACCTTCCCCCAGCAGGACCTGGGTACCCCAGCTCCAGGAGGAGAAGCAGGAAGGGGGCCTTCCCCTCTCTCCCTTCCACCAGCCTGTGGGCAGGGGTCAGAGCCAGTATCTGCCTCCACTGCCCTCCTCCACTCCCCCACCCATAGCCCATCCCAGGGGGTTTACAAGAACGCTTCCTGGTTTGACCAGGTACCACCCCTCAGAGCGTTCCCAGGCTGGCTGGACAAGCCGACCTGTGACCGATGGACACAGCAGCCTGCGCCTCTTTCCCCAGGATGAGATTGCAAGGGTAGCTCGAGCCCGACAAGATGAGACAAACATGGGGCTCCTGGGTCCCTGCCACACTGACGGGCCCCTGGCCCCTGGGCCAGCGAGCGAGGGCATAAAGTGTGCCGGGCTGAGGTGCCGCCTCCTCCTGGCTCCAGTCTAAGCCGCCAGCACGCCTATGGGATTTGCAGGGGCTGTGGTCTGGGCAGTGTCACCATATGGATCCCATAAATTAAAGCATTCCCGGAAACAAACGGTAAATGTATCTGCCTCTTGCAGGGAGGGCTGGCGGAGCCCCTGCTCACCGGGGAATTCTGGGCCATCCATCTCTCTTAGGGCACTTTGGTTTTATGGCACTAATCCCTAAAACAACTGGATCAACATGAAGCTGCTTTCCGATGAGCTCGTTGTCGGGAGGTGGGGGGTCGCCGGCCGGTGGGACTGGCCCACAGCCTCCCCTCAGGGCAGGGCCTCTGAGGTTGGAGGTGCGAGCCCAGGACCCGAAGCCCTGTTGACTGGTGGGGGGACTCAGCCCAGGAGTCGAGCAGTTCTGCGACCTCAGGTTCCTCCGGCGCCTCTCTGAGCCTCAGTTTGCCCAGATGTGGGAAGAGGATGGGGCCTCCAGGATAGTCCGAGTCATAGAGAAAGGAAGTAGGACAGTGAGTGTCAGGGGGTCTGGAGAAAGTTCTGGAAATGGGTTGAGGCAATGGTTGCTCATTGTGAATGTACGTCATGCCACTCGTTGTACACCCGTTTCACCACAATGAAAGAACTGGAACAAGGGGCTGGGGTTGGGGGGATGGGGAGACCACCCGGTAGCGTGAACTAAAGATCCGCTGGGCTAATCATCGGAGTCATGATTAACCAGCAGGTAGTTATACCAGCTTCCGTGCAGGCCTGGGGCTTGGGGAGCGACAGGGCCGGCGGGTAGAGCCCCACGGCCCAGCGGCCAGCCTGGTGTCCTAGGGCAGGGGTCACCGGGCAAAGAAGACACTCACCTGGGGCTCCTGGGGACCAGCCCTGCGCTGCCCCAAGCCAGCTCAGCCAAGTCCCTGATGGCAAAGCCAGGCCATCATGGGGGAGGCGTGGAACCCAGCGGCTCGGGCAAGTATGTTCAAGACTCACCCTGTCCCCTCTTGTCCTTCCAGGTCACGTCTGCATCTCTCGAGGCATCGACAGCCGTCCACGTCCCCGCCAGGGAGCCTGAGCCCCGGCCAGGCGCCCCAGCAGAGAGCGCGCCCAGAGGCCCCCGGACGGCCCAGGAGCCGGGACCCACCCGGTGTCCGCAGAGCAGCGTGGCCGGGACTGGAGCGGACCTGCCCGGCACAGGTTAGACCCGCGCGCTCTGCCGTCTCTGGGTGCTGGTGTGGCTCATGCCGTCCCCAGCAGGGAGGGGGGCTCCCAGCACTGAGTTCGGGCACGGATCTCCACCCCATGGTCAGCACATCCTTGGGGAGAGCCTGGAGGCCGCGTCTCCCTTCCTTCAGTTTGGCTCTTACACTCCATAGGGATTAAGTCAGTTTGTGGTTCCATCGGAACCCCTGCTTCCCAGCGCCCTGTCGGCCGCGACCTGCAGACGGCCTCCGCTGTTGAGTCTGTGAGCTGTAATTCCGTCGTGTTCCCGCGTTCGCTTTAAAGCAGGTGTACAGGATCTCCAGAACCCGCTGAGACGGGCCCTCCACCTGCTCCCGCGTCCCCCCACCCCGGACCCGCCCGCTCACACGCTGCTCTCTCTGGCACACCTGTGTTTGCCTGAACCGTGATTGTGTACTTTTCCTGGGGGTCTGAGCTGCGTCTCGGCCGGTGGCCCTCCCTGGCACCCCGGGTCTGTCTGTGTGGTCGCCGCCCTGTGCCGTCCTGACGCCCCGCGCAATGCCGTGTGCAGCCCCTCTCCGCCCGTGCCGCGGGCACCATTCCTGGGCTTCTGCGTCGTGAATGCGCCGGGGCCTGGCCCGCAGCGCTCTCCGGGGGAGCCTCCGCGCGGCCAGAGGGAGCCCGGGCGTGTGGCTGGAGGAAGATGCGGCCGCCGAAGCCACTGTGTGCCTTTCGCTGCCACCGCACCAGCCTCGGAGGCCCTGTCCGCCCATCTTGGCACTTTCCCTGATGACGGTGGGGCTGTCCCTGCCTGGGTGACGTCCTGAGGCTTTCACGACGGGGCCTGTGGGACCGGGGCGGGGGGGCCGTGAGTGGGTCCCTGGCAAGCCATTTGGCCGGATGTCGGTGTGAGTGGGCACCTGTGTTCTTATCTGGGGAGGGTCCTAGAGCAACCCCTTAGGCCATATTTCTGTCCTCAAGCCCCCTCCGAGGGGGTCCCTGTAGGTGCCCTGCGTGTTGCTGCCCAGAGGGGACTGAGTCCTGAGACCCGCGCCAGCCCCGGTTGTGAGCCCCACGGAAAGTGCTGCTTGTGAGCCTATGTGGCCCGGGAGGAGCCAGGCTGGCCGACGGGGTGGGGGTATGGGGGGTGAGGGAAGCCGGCCTGCCCCACCCTCAGGGCCTGGGCCGCCCTCTGGGGCATCCATGAAGCGTTCTCGGCAAGGGACTCATCCAGCTTTCTGGGGGGCCCCCGGGCCATGCAGCCCTCCGAGGGGTTCCCAGACCCTGGCAGGTGGGTGTGCAGGTGGTGGGCGGGGATGCTGTTCGGGGAGCCGTCTCCCGCCCCCCAGCACATCAGAGCCCCAGACGTGTGTCTTCTTCCACGCCATGCCTCTCCCTCCTCATCTGAGAAACGGGCGCGAAGGCTGAGAGGGCCTGGCTTACAGGGCAGGCGTGGGAATCCGTGTAACTGGGACGGAAGAGGGTCCAATGCGGGGCTGGCCCTGACCGCTCGCAGGTGGGGGCTGGAGTCAGCGCCATTGTGACTTGTGATTCTCAGGCACCTGGTGGAGTGTCCTCGAGGATGCTGTCCTGCCCCCCCCATCCCAACCCTGCCTCCGTGCTAGGTAGTAGCCTGCAAATCTGACCCTGGGGGACCGTTGCCTCCCCACCCCCGACTGGCACCCACAAGGCCCAGCCCCCCAGCCCTGGGGCTGCCCGGGGCAGGGCAGGGGCCCAAGGCCCACGTCTGCCAGCTGCTCCCGTCAGGCTGCAGCCCTGCCTAGAGGGGGGTGGGCGGCTTCCCAGCCGGAGACCTGCCTGGAGAGCCATCCTGGAGTCAGGCTCCTCCCCGGGAGGCCACTGATGCTGCTCAGAAACGTGACAGAGACTAATGGTTTATTACACACCTGCCACCTCTCATCGGGCGGGCAGCACGGGAGGCAAGCACATGGGGACACACGGCTACGAGAGCCAGGCCACACGGGCGCACACGCAGAGCCAGCGAAGGCACCGCACACAGAGGGGCTCACGCAGGCACGCACATACAGACCCATGTGCACACGGGCCCCGGGACTCTCTTACACGTACATTTACACACACTCACAGGCACACGTATACGGGACCCGTATCCATGTGCACCCACTGCCCCCCACACACACCCCCAGTCCTGCCACTTCCTTTCTCCAGAGCTCTGAACCCCCATTTCTCTACTGACTCTCCCCACCCCCTGCAGTGGTGGCTCCCTCCCCAGTGCTCACTGGGGCAGAGGCCTCTCTCAGAAGGCCCAGGGGGCTGTGAGCATCTGCTGCCTTGCAGGGTAACTACCCAGCACGGTCCATTTCTGTCCCTCAATGCCCCGCAAACATCTTGCATGTAAACACAGCAGTATTTGCTAGGGGTGGAAGCTGTCCCAGCAGGAGCCCTCATGCCAGGCCAGGTGGCTGGACAGGGTGCTCTCAGGGACACGGGGGGCCACTCTGCTGTGTTTCCTCCCAGAGGCGGTTGTCGCATGGTTCAGAGCGCCGGCCTAGGATGTGGTCACGTGCTGATCGTAGGGAGCTTGGCTCTGGGGCTGTAGGGACAGCTGGGTCTTAGGCAAGCACAGACCTTAGACTGACCAGAAGTGTCTGGTTGGGGGAGAGAAGGGTGCAACCCAGACCTGGCCGTCGGACAGCCTCCTCTTGTAGGGTGACAAGCCCCCAGGCTCAGCTCTGTCTGATATTCTTAAACCTTTAATCAAAGCAAGATCCCTTTCTCATGGGCGCACTCACACATGGTGTAAAATCCTGCAGGAGGAAACTCCCAACTCATCACAAATGGATGGGAACAAGCATTCCAGAACAATTATCTTTGTGCAGCCACGGCTCCTTGGGAGAGAAGCAGCACCATCTGGTGATAAGCAAGGGTGTGGCTTGGTGTCCAAGACCCAGGTCCAAGTTCCTAAATCAGCACAGCATATCCCAGACATGGAGACTTGGCAAGGTTCAGAATCTTCCCAAAGCTTAGCTGCTCCAGTGGCGAGTAGGTGTGGTAAAAAAAGAAGTCTTCCCGTAGCATGATGTCAGTGGGATGGACATCAAGGAGGTACTCAAGGTTGCTGTGCAAAGTTGTGCACATTGCACACTGCACAACTCCAGGGTGTGCCATTCGCCTTGTGGTTGCTGCGAATGTGCTTCTTGTGTGATCATCAGGGTTGCCATACTGCACAGCAAAGGGGTAGCCCCAAGTTGTGCCCCATGGGCCCTAGATGTTCTTTCTGAGCTGTGGAAGTAGCAAATAATGTCTCCACTAAGAAAGATAGTGGAGGGGCGCTCAGGTGGCTCAGTTGGTGAAGCGTCTACCTTCAGCTCAGGTCATGATCCTGGGGTCCTGGGATCCAGTCCTGTGTTGGCCTTCCTGCTCACTGGGGAGTCTGCTTCTTCCTCTGCCTCTCCCCCTGTGCTCGCTCACTTGCACTCTCTCTTCCTTTGAAATAAATCAATAAAATATTTTAATAAAAGAGAGATACAGTGGTAGTCACAGACCCTCTAATGGGGTTGCAATGGGGTCGCAGGAGACCAGACCAAAATCGACTCTGCAGTCACAGCGGTGCTCCTGGGGCCCCTCCCTTTCTCAGCTGCCATGTTGGGGTGCTCGGGCTGGCCACCCCTGTTGGGTGCTCCCCAGAGCTGCTGCTCTCCTCCCACCCAGAAAGCCACCACTCTCCTGGCTCCAGGCTTTGGAGTGACCACAGCTCATGGGGCAACAGAGAGGAGGAACCGGGCTAGTGGTGGTGGGGGAGGAGGCGGCCCATCTGCACCCCACTGGCCTGGCCCAGCCCAGAAGCTGCCCCCTTCACTGCCCTTGTCCACCCCCGTGGCAGGGGCTTATCTCGGAAGAGGCCTGTCCTCTCGAGTTCCTGCTGCTGTAGGTAACAGGTGACCACCGACTTGGCAGCTTCAAACCACCCAGTTACTGTCCTATGGTTCTGGGGTCCGGGAGTCCAGCACGGTCTCGGTGGGCTGAACGCAGTGGGGCAGGCAGGGCTGCTCCGTGTCCCAGCCTTCCTCAGCTTCTGGATGCCGCGTGTAGTCCCCAGCCGGTGGCCCCGTCCACAGACCCCGCGACGCTGCAGCTCTGCCCTGCTTCTCCAGTGCCGCCTCTGCCTCCTCCTTCCACGTGTATGAACTCTGTGATTGCACGAGTGCCCCTGGATCACCCGGGACGCTCTCTGTGCCCGGTCGGCGGTCCCCTTTGCCATGGGAGGGTTGGTGTTGGTGTGGTCATAGCTTCCACGAAATAGGACACAGACATCTTTCAGGACCCTTGGTCTGCCCATCCCAAAGTCACTTTTAAAATCAGTTGGAGCCTGACAGGTGCTGTGACAGATAATCCTGAGGCCATCATGATTCCTGTTGGGTGACAGAGGGTGCCAGGGTCCCCTTAGCCTTTGACTCTGCCATCTCTTGGCTTCCAGAGTGCGCTCATTCCATCACCGGCAGACACGGGTAGAGAACACAGGAGAGCCCCTGGATACTCACCCACCTTGGCCTTGAGGCCATGTCCCTTCCGCTGGCTGGAGCCAGTTCCCGCCCCACCCAGATACAGGGGGCCCGGGCAGTCCAGTGTAGGAGGGGCTGGCCACTGCGGGGGTGGGGGCTGGCTGGCCATCTCTGCCCTGATCAGCCACACGTCCCAGCGGCCAGTTCGCCCAGTGCTCCGTGAGCTCTGAGAACTGGGTCTGAGCCTGGGGCGCTCCACCTGGACACCCTGCCCTGGTCCCCGTGTCCTGTAGGGGAAGGGTGGGCAGCTCTCATGGCCTGGCCGGTGCGGGAATGGGAAGCCCGGCCCCCTGGCTTCCAGCAAAGGATGGAGCTTACCCTCCGGGGCTCCCGCGGGGCTGAGGCTTTACCTGGAACCGGCTCTTGCCTCCCCTGCTCCCTGCTCCTGTCCTCTCCCTAGTCCCTGGCTGCTCGGCCTCAGACGCATCTGCATCTCCTCATCTGCTGCTCAGAAACCGCCTGGGACCGCACATTTCCGGGGCCGTTCCGACTCGTTGTGCCTAGAGCAGGAAAATGCGTGCACCCCTCGGCTCCCCCCGGACACAGGGTAGATTTGCAAGTAGGTGCTGGGGCTCCCGCCACCGCTTCCCAGAGAAAAGGCGCCCTTCAGGGGTCAAGCCAAGGACGCAAAAGGAGGAAGCCAGTGGCGAATCAGGCAGGCTCCTGGGAGCCGAGCCCCTCGGGCCCCGGGCTGAGATCCTGGAGGAAGGGGTCCCGGGGAACGAGGCAACATGGACTTGCCCCGGAGGTGAATGTTCGTGGGCGCCCATCCTGCGGCCCCTTCCTTGTCCCGGACCCCCGTTCCCTACATACCGGTTCTGCCTTGGCTCTTCCCAGCTGGGTGTGAGCACACAGTCCCTGCAGCCCAGGTCCCGCACAGTCTGTGAGGATCCAAGGGGGCTCCCCGTCCAGGGCTTAGCGCCGGGCTGGGCTCTCAGAACCACAGATGCCGGGCCCTGGCCTGGGCAGAGAGAGCGCACCGGTGGCCACCTGAAGGCCGGGCCCCATAAAGGCTTTTGTCTCTTTTGTTGGGCAAATGGGCTTTGGCCTTGGGCCTCCACTTGTGTCCTTGGCTCTGACCCCAAGAAGTGCTTGGCAGGCCTCCCTTGGAGCGGGTGCTGGTGCTGAGTGCTTTGACAGAGAAACTCGGAGGACGCCTACCCCAGCTGCCAGCTGCTCCGAGGACGCGGTGGGGCGGGGGGTCCAGCCTCGGCCTCTCCAGCCCTGCATGCCCTCTCTCCCTGGCTCTGTGGGCAGGGCTCCGTCTGGTCTCCCGGGCGCCTCCCCACTCTCCACCCACTCTCCCTTCCTGCGTGGCCGCAGCCGCGCTGGGATCCAAAGCCTCTTTTCTCTGCCACAAGCTGTGGGTCCATCTTCTTGGGAGCTCGGGTCATGCTGGGGAGCACAGGGCCTGCAGGTCGGGGCAGCCTGGAGGGGCCCCTTGCTTGCGGTTCCTTGTCGCCCCAGGAGACTCTCCGATGTTTAGCCGGGACTCGCTCACCCCTGCGGGCCTGAACACCTTCTCTCTGTCGTTCAGCTGGCCCGGGGTCCGCTCGCTCTCAGCTGGCCCCTTGGCTGGCATGTGACTCTCGGTGTCTGACTGATATCGGTTTCATGAAATTAGGAGAAGAGAATTTCACACATACAGTTTCGTAAAACGGTACGTCGAGCATTGGCCGAAACGCAGTCCATGAGGGCACGAGCTCAGAGGCGCGCCTCGCCCACAGAGCCGCCGCCAACAGGGTCTGAGTGCCTGAGCCCCCGTTTCTTTCCAGGGTCGGGCTTTCGGGTGGGGATGAAGAGGTGACTGGGGCTCGGGTGCGGGCCCGCGGGAGCGGGAGCTGGAGCCGGGCACTGACGCCCCCGTGAGCCTGCCTGTCCCCCTCCTGCCCCAGCCTCCGCTCACCCACTGCTCTGCTTTCCCTGGTTCAGGCCGATAAACGGGTGCTCAGGGGCCTCAGCTACCCCCGTGTGGTGCCACATGGGTTCAGTTAGTTCCAAGAGCCGCATTTCCAAACCCTGCTGTGCCCCACACCGACTTGCACCTGTGACAGGACTGAGAGCAGAAACCATTTGGAAGCTGGGTACTCTCCCAACAGACCTTTGCTTACATCTTCGCCACAATGGCCCGTTCGCACGTGGACGCCGTCATTTATGTGTGTGCATTTTTTTCATAAATATTTATTGAGCACCTACTACTGCGTGCCAAAGACACGTTAGGCAAAATGCATGATACCAGGTGGTGTGAAGTGCCGTGAAGAAAAATAGGGTGGGTGAGAGCTGTGACTTTAGGCAGGGTGGTCACAGAAGGCCTTGTTGAGGAGGTAGTATTGGACAGAGAGCTCCAGGCTCTGGGAAGAGCAGTGCAAAGGCCCTGGGGCAACCTGTGCTCATCTCACTTGCTCTCCTCATGAAGGCTGGGACTATATCTCACTGTCCTCTTTCTCTCTCTGAACCTGACACAATGCACGTAACAGGTAATCCATGAACAACTGTGGAGCAAATACAAGTTTTTCAGTCATCTAGTGCTGGGGAACCAGACGGGATGGTAAGGAGAAAAAGGTTCTTCTATGCACAGGGGGCTTAGATCTCCTCAGGCTTCCTGGGCCTGGGGCTGACATTCAAGGCAGGTTCCTACTCCATTCCGGAACTTTTCTTTCCTCCGAGGGTGTTGCTCCAAACTATAAAATTCTAGGGACTCCTTGCTGCTTGCTTCTCCAGAGGTTTGACATACTGGAGTCAAGGACACTTGAAGGTCACCTGTGAATGATTGGTTCTTTCTCTCCCTTGAACGTGGATGACTCTGAGGAGGGGCTATGAGCTCCCTGAATCAAACACATAGAGGAGAGCTTTTTTTTTTTTTAAAGATTTTGTTTATTTATTTGACAGAGAGAGACCCAGCAAGAGAGGGGACACAAGCAGGGGGAGTGGGAGAGGGAGAAGCAGGCTTCCTGCCACAGGGAGCCTGATGCTGGGCTCGATCCCAGGACCCTGGGATCATGACCTGAGCTGAAGGCAGGTGCTTAATGACTTAGCCCCCCAGGCGACCCGAGGACAGCATTTATCGAGCGACTGCTGTATGTAGGAGCTGGGAGTCTGGGCACAGCTTTCTTCCCGGTTGTACTCCTTTCCTGCAACTGCTGGAAGAAACCACCGTGAACTCAGCACAGCTGTATGACCTCACAGCCCAGAAATCAGAGGCAGCCGCTGGGTTGGCTCCTCCCGGAGGCTCCAGAGGAGAACCCAGTCCCTTGCTTTGCCAGCTTCGAAGGCTCCCAAGGCTCGTGGCTCACGGCTCCTTGCCCCACCTCTCCAGCCTCTCCTTTCTGGCTCACGCTGGCGACCACGCAGCCCTGCCTCCCTCTTAGGAAGGCCCTTGTGATCACATCGGGCCCCTGTATCATCCAGGGTCATCTCTGTATCTCGAGGCTCTGAGCTGAATCACGTGTGCCGAGTCCCTTTTACCAGGTGACATGACATACTCACAGGCTCCAGGGATGAAAAGACGCCCATCTTTGGGGGACTGTTGTCTGCCCCGCCGTGCTGGCCACCGTGGCCACGCCAAGCTCACCATGTGCAGCCGGAGGGGCACGGGGTCCAAGCTCTCGACTAAAGCATGGGCAGGCCGGTGAGGACCCCAGGGGCATACGGGATGCGAGTGAGTGCTGACGCGAAACTGGGCATCCTGCAGACGCTTTGCCAGGGCTAGCCCCTCAGGCTTCGTGGCCGAGTTCCTAGGGGAGCCTGAGATAGCCCAGTTCACCCCTAGCAGGTGCAGTCTGGGTCATCCTGGGCCAGTCTCCACCGCTGGAACACGAGGAAGATGACAGGACCTTTGTCTCGGGACTGTTGCTGTGGAGGTGACCCAAGTTGCCAAGCCCTTGGGGGTCCCCACACCACCCTGGCGGGAGACGGAGCAGGGGCGTCCCAGAAGGGGCTGGATTCTTGCCCACCCTAGGACGGTCTCAGTGCAGTTTGGTGTTTTTCCCAGGAGGTGGCGCAACATAGCACTAGAAATGGGGCTTGAGTCACAGCCCTGGACCACCCCCAGCCCCGGCTCCCACCCCTGCTGCCCATCCCAGGTTCAGGACGGGGCTTCACCCCAGAGCCTTAGACAAGGCTCTTCCTCTCTTGTAGCCTCCCAGCACCTCACCCAGGAAGCACCCTGTGGGCCCACCTTTGGGAGGGCATCCCTCCGCCTGCCCCCTACAAGCCAAGGTCTCCACCCCCAGCAAATGCCCAACCGTCCTGTCCCCGCACAGGCCGAGACGGGTTCTCACAAGAGGCAGAATGGCTGAGAAAGTGTAGTGCACCCAGGAGGGGAGCGGGGGAGGAGGGAACACAGAACAGGGCCTGTCGACCTTTGTAGGGCCGAGAGGAGACCCTCCGGGGAGGAGAACACAAGAGCTGAAACCCCAGTGACAGCAGGTTTCCTTCCCCCTTATGAGACCTCCTCCGTCTCCCAGGGGAGCTTCTGACCCAGGTGGCAGAGACCACAGCCCTGCAGCGGGATGGCTTCCTGCCCTGGAATTCCCCCAGAGCCTCAGGACCCCTGCCTCTGCTTCTGCACACCCCTACCTCCCCATCAGGGCTGGGCCCTCCCCCTTCCCCATCATAGCCTTCCAGCGGATCACCCGCCGAGGCCTCACGTCCCCGGTCTAGGGCAACGGGCCTGCACCCTTTCCCTGTGCCAGAGCCGAGCCGCCCTTGGCCCATGCCTCCCTGACGTCCGCCCTTGGTGCTCCTGACCTCTGGGAAGGCGGCCAGGTGGACGGTTCCTGCGGCCTGGAGCGCGTACAAGCCCACGGCGGGGACTGGTGCAGAGCGGGTGCCCGGAACAGACTGCCCAGTGACTCCGTGACGGAGAAGGGGGACTTGGGTGGGTGTGGTGCCCCTGCGGGACCCGGGGTCCTCTCTGCTCCCCAGGACAGCAGTAAATACCTCGGCCCACTGGGTCTGGCAGGGCAAGTAGGGAGCCGCTTTGCAGGGAAAGCAGGAAGTGGCCACCGCAGCGCCTGCCGCCCGCCGCCCTCCAGCGCTCCCCGTGCAGCCCGCGGGGGTGTGCGACAGGGCGGGCTGGAGGCCGGGAGGGCAGGAGGAGGGCCTGCCGCCCGCGTGGTTGTGCCTCGGCCTGCTGGCTGGCCCCTGCCTCTCTCCACTGTCTTCTCAGGAGTCTGCTCCTGGACCCCAACTGCAGCTCTGCTCCTCCCGGCCCTGCTGCTCCACCCCTCTCAACCCTCCCCCAGGCCTAAGGGAGCTGCTCCGAGCCCGCCAGGCCAGGCCGGGGTGGGCGGGCCAGGGCCTGGGACTGTCTGTTCTCATGGACCAGAAGAGCCCTAAATGGAAAGTGCTCCTGCCGGGTGAGTCCCCAGGATGGCCCCCTGTGGGGCCATGGTGGGTGGGGGGGTGGGACATGGGTCCTGCGATGCTGGCCAGACTTCCAAAGACAGACATGGGGGTGCGGTAGAGTGCTGGCCTGTGACTTGGGGAGGGGTGCGTGTCCTCGCTGCAGGGGCACCTCGGAGCATGTGTGGAGCTTGAGCGTGGCCCCGGGGGAGAGATGTGATGTCCCGGGAGGCCAGCATAGTGGCCCCAGTCGGAGCCCAGGAGGGAGCACCCCTGCCGGGGTGGGGGGCTGCCCAGCTGCCCAGGACAGGGAAGAGTCTAGAACCCAAATGACCTGCTCTGTAAGAAGTGAGAGGGGAAGGGCAGGAAGGGTCGGATGCGAGCCAGGCAGGTCCAGGAGCTCGGGCAGGTCAGGAAGGCTGAGGACACATGACTGGAGAACCTGAGAACCTGGGAGCGGCAGGTGTGCCTGGCCCAGGGGACGCCAAAGCCCCGGGGCTCCCGCTCCCACTCCAGATGGGGTACAAGGGCTTCCCGCCTCGCCTTCCCCACCCCACAGCCAGCTTTGGGGGCAGCGGAAGCCATACGCAGGGTGCCCAGCTGGGGAGTGGGAGGCACGGACTCTGGTCCCGACCCTGCACTCAGCAGCTGGGATTTAATCTGATGAAGGAGGAACACAGACAAGGGGAGCGCAGTCCACTGCCTATCTGTGGACAGGCCGGCCGGCCGTGAGGTAGTGAGCTCCCTGAGCCCGAGAGTGTTCAGGCAGAATCCATCAAACTGGTTGGACCGTCACGGAAGGGCCAAGACCAGACAGGACAGTCTTCCTTCCGTGTCTCAGATTCCAGGACCCTTCTCCTCTGTGCACCTCCTTGGTACAACAAGAAGGACCATAGCGGCTGGCGTTTAGCTAACACCTACTGTATACAAGGCTGTTGGCCACATGGATGCTCACAGCACTGTGAGCTAGGCCCTGTTCTTCCCGCATGTTCCAGATGAGAAGAGGGGTGGGAGGTACAGTCAGGTAATCGGCCGGCGGTCACGGCCCTGTCTGCGGAGGGGCACGCCTGGCACCCAAGTTGTGTGGCACAAAGCTTACGTCCTGAGCCACTGTGCAGGACGAGACGTCTCCTTGATTACAGGAATTCCAACCCTAGTCCCAAAGGCTCTCCAGAATCTCTTCAGGGTCTTGGCTGGAGAAGCTGTGGCTTTCCAGAGGCAGGTCCTCTGCCAGGCTGAGCTCGGCCTAGGTCCTGCGGGAACAGGCAGGTGCCAGGATGAGGCGCCCGTGGGGACGGGCAGTGGGACACCTCGTCCGCCCCAGGGGCACTGGGCAGCACTGTCATGACACAACTGGGTGCTGGGAAGGCAGCCAGGGGCTGTGGGGGGGCTGTCATCACACGGCACAGCCCCGTGTGGCCCCTTCTTCAGGCTCTGTACTTTCTGGGGCCTCCCCAGAGCACACGGTCCTCAAACAGAGCTATAAAGCTGAGCACCGGCCTCGGTCCTGGATCCTAGATGGAGGACCTTGGTAGGTGGTGTCTCCCTACCTCCAGGCACGGCTCAAGCACACCTCTTCCAGGTAGCCTTCCATGATTGTCCTGTCCTGGGACCATCCCTTTTTCTCTCTGATTATATCTTTCCCTCAGCGCCAGAGTGGGAAGAGAGCTTAATTGGCTTTATCTAGGTCTAAACCAGGGCACTCTGAGAGCACAGGAGGTGCTCTCATTTATTAGATGGGGTGTTAGGTGAGAACCAGGGCTGTCCCGGACAAACCAGACAGTGGCCCAGCAGGTATCATAAGTGTGGGTGTTGCCTTTTCTGTTTCTTTTTCTTTGTTATTTCAGACAAAATAGAGGGACATGGGAAGGGGAATGAGGGAAAGGAAAGAAGGAAAGGCGCAGGCTCTTAGGTCTTCTGCTTTCTAGTGGAGTCTCCGATTCTTGATCTGCGATGTGGGGGTGCTGGCAGCAGCCACTGAGAGGATCCCAGGGAGGACTCAGCAAGGCAATGCACGTAGCAAAGGGTCAGTCACCATGTCCTGTGTCCACCTCCATCCCTCCAGCGCCAAGCTGGTGTCTGATGTGGTCACTGACACCTAGAAGGGGGTCTGCACACAGTCGGTGCTCAGCAAACCATTCGAGGATGGGTGTGTGGCTGCTTAACTGAGGAATGGATGCGTCCTCTCTCCTCCCTCCCAGCCTAGGGTAGTGTGACTGTGCTTTTGTCCCCACGGCCCCCGTGGTCACGCAGTTCCAAGGCTGGGCTGGACTTTCTGGCATCTCCTCCGTCAGCTGTGGACCTGGCTGCTCCCCAGGCCTCCCTGCCCTGCCTCCAGGTCCCATCAGGACAGACAAGTCAAGTGGGTGTGCAGGCCGGCAGCTCGTTGTTCCGGCTGGTGTGCGCGTGCGACTCCGAGTTGGGGGGGCAGTTCTGAGTGCGTGTATGCGCGTGTGCCCACCCAGCGGGCCCAGCAGGTGAGGTGTCCTCTGTGGCTTTGGGCCAAGGGAATGAGTGAGCAGACAGTGGCTTTGGCAGCCAGCCACACCTGCCGTCCACGGAGGGTGTGAGGGACACGGACGTGACACGTCTGACCTGCTGGTTTGGTGGGGGCTGTGCAGGGGAGGGCCCACGAGGCCCGTTTTTGGGACCACAGACCCTCTCCTGCTGGGCAGCCCTCTGTCACCCACTGCCAGAAAAAGGCCTCTGGCCTCTGTAGGGCAGGGACGGACACACGGACAGGGCCAGCCTCTCTACCCCTTCACCTCGGTGATGGGGGCACCATGCCCTCCCTTCCAGGGGCTGAGAGACCATCCCAGGCACCCCTCGCTCCCCAGATGTGGTATGAAGAGGAGGGCTCTGGACCCGGCTGGCCTGGGTCCGAATCCTGGCACTCCTGCCTAGAGCTGTGTGCCCCTGAACAGGCTGCCTAACCTCTCTGGGCCATGTGAACTGTCAGCACCACTGCCATCCTTGTCCGGAAGTGTGGGGATCCCAGGACCCCAGCTGGGCCAGGCAGGACCCCACGGGACCCCTATGGGCCTGGGGTGGGAGGCAGCCACCAAGGGGGAGACACAGCTCCCTTACCTGGAACAGAGCAGCTGCTCCAAAATTGCCAAAAGACACATCTGAGGGGCGGTTCTGGCTGCCCTTCCCTACCCCCAACATCCTGGCCCTGCCCCTCTCTCCCCCTCACCTCACCCAGCAAGGTACAGGAAGGGAAGAGCATGTATTAAGCACCAGCTGCATGCCAGGTCTCAATTAATCCACTCAGCTGTGTTTTATACATCAGGGAGCCGTCTCATGAGGTGGGAGCTCTGCCCCAGGCCTGTGCAAGGCCCAAGACCAGCCCAGCAATGCCGAAGCAGGACTTTCCACCAGGAACCAACCTCCACGCTCTGGGGCGGCCTCCCTTCCCGCTCCTGGGGCCTGAGCCACTGCTTCCTGAGCCCTCAGTCTCTCCCAAGGGCTGCCCCAGCCCCTGGCCAGGGATAGAGCCACAAACCTATAACCTCCCCCACGGCCCCCAGCATGGTCTCAGGGACCAGACCACGCAGGCAAACCTGGGTGCCTTGTCCGAGCCTCAGTCCTCCTATCCATCAAATGGGGATAACCCAGGATCTCCATCCTCCCTGGTGTTGGGAGAGCCGCCGGGGGCATGGTTCTTGGCACAGAATAGGCCCTGGTAACCCTGGGCCATCGTGAGTGCTGCTGCTGTCGCCCTCCCCTTTGGCCACCGCCCTGGGCCCCCAGGGACCGGTCTGGGCTGAGTTTGGTGACTGGGTGGGCTGGTCTGGCCGCCTCGAGTCTCCCTAATGGCAGGTTTGGGCACAGACAGAGCCTGTGGCCTGGCAGTGTGGGCTGGTGGCTTTACTCCCCCCTCTCCCCCATCCCCGCCCGCCCGCCCGCCATGTGGTCCCAGCGGGGACACGTGAACACAGCCTGGCTCTGTTCTCAGAGCTGTGGGAGGCGGGCTGTCACCGCGGGAGCCAGCAGCTGGACGTGAGCCCAGAAGTGAGGGACGGGCGGCGGATGTCTGCACCTTCACCCCTCAGCACCAGGCCCTGCCAAGCCACAGGTGCCCCCACAGCACAAAGTGTGAGTGGGAGTCCCATTGGGTGCAGGACAGGGGCTGGGCAAGGGAGGAGGGCACGGTGAAGGGGCACATAGGAGAGCAAAGAGGGGGTCTTTTGTGGGAGAGCTGCTCCACTGTTCTGGGGAAAGACATGTCCAAGGCAATCTGCAAGGGATCTGCAAATCCCCCTACACAGCCACCATCCTGGGGACGTGGGCCCTGCTGGGTTTCTGGACTGCTCCTACCGTTAGGCAGGTTGTGCACTATACAATCTCGGGGTGTGTGTGTTGGGGGGGTGATTTGCAATGTACAGTGGTCCAGGTTCTCCTCCCCATCTTCCCCACCAACCACATTCTGATTTTCGGTTCTGAAGTTCTGGTCGCCTTTGGTTGTAAGCCTGAAATGTTGGTGGGGGTGGCATGTGTCAGCGATCCTGTGTGACAGGCACCCACGGAGGGCCACACATGGTGGGCTTGGGGTGGGGGACTTACAGAAAGCCATAACCATCTCTTGGAGCATCCCATGCACCCTGTTCTCCACCAGCATCCGTGTAGTGTCAGAGTGTTGTAGATACTGGGCCTCCCTGCCCCCTACTCCATTCCCTCGTTTGCCCCCTGGCGCTCCTTGCCAACATATAAAATCTTCACTCTAGGACTCATGTATGGTCTGCTGGCCAAACAGAACCGAGGAAGAGAGACACCTGCTGAAACTTCTCCCAGCTGTGTGACCTTGGGCAAAGTGCCTAACCTCTCTGTGCCTTAGTTTTCTCAACTGAAACATACAGGTAACAGACTAGGTCATAGGGCAGATTAGATGAGAGCTATGGGAAGCACCTTGCGCAGAGACAGTGGGTAGAAAGTGCCCGTTGCTTCTCACTCCACGTGTCCTGGGCAGAGCTTCTGGCTCTTTTTCTCTGGCACGTGGAGGTCCTGGCAAACGGGGGGCTAGTGCAGGCTAGGCATGGGGTAAGCCCTGGATTCATAAACACCTGCGGGGTAGTGGGGGGAAGGTTCCCCCTCTCGCTCTCTGGGCCCGAGTGCAGAATGTGCTAGAATGTTCCTGCTGGTGCCCAGGAAGACACGGGCTCTGTGGTGGCTGCTCATCCCTATCTCAGGCCTTCTGCAGACACCCCTGTCGCCAGGAAAGGGGTTTATCAGCTGCTCACCTGCGCCCCAGCCATCTTGGGAACACGTGTGGTCGAGCGGATTTCCCGGGGGATGGCAGCCCATCTCCTCCTTGGCAGGTCCAGGGCCTGGCCACAGAGAGGGGCTGGCCCATTGGCCTTCCTGCCCAGTCTGCAGGTGGTGCTATGACCATGCCAGACGTGCTGGGGGAAGGGGCTCCTTTCTCAAGTCCAAAGACAGGACGTCAGGCCTTTGGCCTTGGGAAGTCAAAGCGTTATCATTTCCAGAACGTTCTGGTGGATTATAAGGGTCAGTAAATTCTAACATAGATGGTCACTATAACTCTCAATGACAGCAGGAGGTCAGAGGTAGGGGATCTTGTCCTCAGGGATCTTAATGTCCAACTGGGCACTCCAAAGGTTAAAGGCATATAGTTGTGGCAGTCTGGGAGGGCTTCCTGGAGGAAGAGAGACAGAGCTGTGACTTGAAAGATTCTAAGATACAGAGGTGGTTGGTGGAGTCTTAGAGGCAGAGGGAGACAATTCTGTGGATGGGCAAGGGGTAGTGCCCTAGGACTTCATGCAAATTTTGGAGAAGCTGGAACCCCACCCTCCCATCTCCCACTTTTGCCTCTGGATCAACCCCACTGTTTTGCAGATGAGGAGACTGAAGCTTAGGGAGGGTCAGGGTCATAAGCAAGATAGAGGTTGGGCGAGGCGATGTGAGGGATGCCCCTCCCCACCTCCCAGGTGCCCCCACGTCCAGCCCCTCCACTCTGGGGGCGACTGGCCGTCTCTGTGGGCCTCCGTCATGATCTGGTTAAGTGCCGTATCTTGGACACTAGGTCTTTGCTCTGTGTTACTTGGTAGCAATTTGAAATCCTGACATAAACCCAGTTAACAAATTGACTCCATTTGGTGTGGCCCCAAATCTAATTAGATCCAATTAATACTCATGAAGGGGTCTGTGTCATCGGCCCTGATCCGTCACCCAGCTCTGAAACCAGCCCTCTCCGGTTCCTCCAGCCGGGCTGTGCCTTTCGCAGCTGGGAAAGACGCCTTCTCCTTGTTCTTTGCACTTTATTGGGGCCGTGGATGTTTCTGCGGGGCCTGGGAACCCGCCAGTTGTCTGTTAAAGTCTTTGCAGTGCATGTTCATTTAAACTTTTTGTACTAAAATACAATTTACATAACATAAAAGAAACATTTTATAGTAAACAATTCAGTAGCTTCTAGAATGTGCACAGTGTCGTGCCTGCCACCTCTGTCCAGTGCAAGAACATCTTCCTCCCCCCAGGAGGAAGCCCCCTTCCCCATCAGCTGGCACCCCCCGCCCCCCGCAGCCCCAGCAACCACTAACCTGCTTTCTGTCTCTGTGGCTTTGCGCTTTCTGGACATGTCACGGAAATGGCATCTCTGGTGGGTGATCTGTGATGGGCCTCCTGCCCCTTGTACATTTTCCAGGTTCATCCATGGGTAACATGACCAGTACACCATCCTTTTTTATGACCAAATAATGTTCCATCCATGGACTGCCCACATACTGTGTTCATTCTGCCGCTAAGGGGCATTTGGGCCATCTCTGCCTTCTGGCTACTGTGAATATCCACGTGCAAGTTTGCCTTCTGACACCTGTTTTCAGTGCTTTGGGGTATATCCCGAGAGGAGAACCTGCTAGCTCATGTCATTAACTTCATTTTATTTCAAAAACACGTACAGAGGGACACCTGGATGCCAGTTCAATAGTCACGACATCCCTGAGCAGTAGATACTATTAGCCCCATTTTACAGATGAGAAAACTGAGGATCGGTGGTTAGACGCTCAGTATGTGAATGAGACAGCCACCCCATGGCTGCTGCCACTGATGTGGAATGGAGGCCAGCAGCTCGGGACGGTGACCCAGTTCTCAGGGCCCAGAACACAGCCCCAGGGGGACCCACTTGTGCCAACCACCCTTCTAGAGGCTGTTGGGTAAACCTGGGGCCAGTGTTGCTGTGTGTAGAGAGACAAGTCTCCTCAGAACATGCTGGGGATGGGTCCCTCTCGGGCACTTCGCTGGCTTGGGGGCCATGCCCCGTGCAGGGCCAGCTGGGGTACCCAGAAGTGTCCTCCGAGGCCCAGGAGTAGATGACAACGGCATGGGCTGTCCGCCAGCTCCACTTCCCTGGGCTCCTGGACTTCCGCAGAGCCCCTGCTTCCCACCGGGTGGGTGGGCGGCTCATCCCCTGGGCATCAGTCACACAGCCTCGGCTCCAGCTGGGGGCCCCCCAGAATGTGGTTATCTCCTAGCCACACACTGCCGTGGGGCGGGGGGCCCAGGCAGCTCCCTTGGCTTATCTGCTGCTTGTTGCTCTCTCCCTGGTCACCCTGAGTCCAGCCTTATCTCTGCATCCCGGGCCCTTCCTTTACCCAGAAGCCCTGGCAGGAGTGGGACGGAGGCCAGGCCCTTGCAGTCCTGGACCCGGTGGGGCAGGGTTTACTCCTCACATGAGGCCAGTCGGCCGTGAGGCCTGGGCTGTGTGCCCTTGTGTTTGAGAGGACGCACAGTGACCCCGCAGGCTTCCGGACATTCAGATCCCGTGGGCCTTGACCACTGGCTCAGGGTGAGCAGGAAGGACAGTGGCGGGGCCTGGGGGTGTGTCCTGTTTGTGAGCACGGACACAGAGCAGGTCGGAATCCCTCTGGATAAGACCAGACATCCTCCAGGCAAGCCCTCTTTCCCCCATCCAGCCGGGGGCCGTCACTAGGTGCCTTACTGTGGGCCTGGCGTGGGCGCCCAGGGCTCCCTGCCCGAGTGCACGTCCTCCCTTACACACACACGCACGCGCACGCACAGCCCTCCGTGCACAAGCACACGCCCACATGCACACACAGACGTGCACCCAGTTGACCTCACATTCAGGCACGCACACAGGCTCACGTGCACGCACACACACTCACGGGCATCGCTCTCTGACACACACAGTCCTCTCTGAGGCTAGCCTGGGTGACTGCGGGTTTGCTCAGAAGCTGCCCACAATGGACTATTCATGCTTCGTGGGTGTCTGTCTGCTCGGGGAGGGGAGCAGGAGCCAGGAGGAGACAGCAGCAGGGTTTCGAGGGTTTGGCTGGAATAAGTGTCTTCCATTAAAGGGACCACACACACCCCCCCCACCGCCCAGGGTAGAAAGTTGTCCCGCTGGGGATGGGAAGACCCCGTGTGCCTCTTCCCTGCAGAGCCTGGGGCCAGAGTGGGCAGTCGGTCTCTGGGCCGCAGGACGTGTCCTTGGCCTGGAGGTTGCTCTCATCAGTCCTTGACCGTTCCCTGTGGGCCTCGGCAACCACCCCCAACTTGGGCTCAGAGTCTAACAGGTTTTCCCTTCAGAATCCAGTTAACACCGATAGTCCCTCTGGATCTGGGAGCCTGCCTTTTCCAAACCAGCTTCACCCTCCCTAGACAGTCTCTGCTGCCTCCCCTCTGGGTGGGGTGGGGGGGCAGGCTCAGAGAGGGGTGGCCCAGTGAGGGCTGCTCAGCCCAGGCCCCCCGAATCCAGAGCCCCAGAGACCTCCTCTGAGAAGAAAGGAATATGCCTGTCACTGGCTGAACACCCCCCACCCCCTCAGGAGGATGTGCTGGTGGGGCCAGGATGGCCTTGATCTCAGAAGGGCCGGGCTCAGCTTGGAGAACCTCTCTCCGGCCCCGTAATGTAGCTGAGACCCAGGGGCGCAGGCTTCCGTCCCAGCCTTGCTCTTCACTCGCTGTGTGACTTCAGACCCCTCCCTCGACCTCTCTCAACTTTCATGTCCACACCTACAAAACAGAACCAACACTAGCACCCGTCCCACAGCCCAGCCAGGGAGATCACGTGAGCTCCTGTGGGTTCGGCAGTGAGCCTGCTTGGAGTAGACATGGGACAGCCATCTCCGATGTTACCGAGAGATGTCAGGTGCCTGTCCCTCATCCCTGGGTTTCCCTTTTGCTTCTTGTTCAAGCTGGGACCTGTGCAGCCCCTGACTCAGCCCACAGAAGGGCCAAGAGCTCACAGCCAGCCAGGCATGTGGGTGGAATGTTCTGGATGCATAACAGGCTTCATCTTTTGGGTCCTTGATGAGCTCTGGCTAGCGAAGCCCGGGGCCTCCCGAGGGGACCAAAGAGGGAGGAGGACAGTGACTTGAAATGGGTCCTGCAGGGGTAGGGTCAGGGAGGGGCATAGAGCAGGCCTGTCCGGGTTTTATTTTTCTGTGCCTGGGAGGCTCTTTGGCAAGTGACCTGGGGAGGTGGGGAGATATACTTTCGGAGCAGGCCTGCTGTCCTCCTGATGGCTCCAAGTGTCTGTCCAGCTAGGGTAGCCTGCTGGGCACCTGTCCCAGCCCCGCCAGACGTGGACAGCTGTCTCCAGAGCTGCTGCTTCTGGTTGAGGTCTCTCTGGCTCCCCGTCCCCTGCTCCGAGCCCCGGGGGCCTCCGCCAAATGGGAGACAAGCCCCTTCTCAGCCAGGAGGCCCTCTGGCCCACACTGGACCTGGCAGGCAGGGGTTTCGGGTGGGGGCCGTTGGCCAGTAGCTGCTTGTGTGTACAGGAGGCAGGGAGTGGGGCAGGACGCACAGCGACCATGGCTCACGGCATGGTCCCCACTGTCAGAGTCCACGGCCCCAGTGCTCAGACAGGGACTCAGAGACACACAGAGTCGGGGTCCAGTGGGAGATGCCTGCCTGCTGTCCCCAGCCCTGGCCATGGGGTCCTTTTCGGGGGTTCCGGTGGGGGGGGCAGGAGGCAAAGCTGAGAGCTAGAGCTTACATGGGGCTCTGGCAGCGGAAGGGGGCAAGGGGGGGTTCTGCAGCCCCCACGCCTAGCAAGTGGCCGCCCCCACCGCGGGGCCGGGCTGCCTGCTGATGGATGGCAATGAGACCCGGGGAGTCTGATGAAGTTCATTTTTCACCTGCGTGTGATTTTGCCTCCCCGCTCTCTCGAGGCAGCCGGTAATCCATCCTGGAGCCCTTCAGAGTCCTCGGCGGTAATGGGGTCATAGATCACTCCCTTGTGGAGACAGAGCTGGACAGGACAGCCGAGCCATTAAGAATGACCGCTGGTGACCCCCTGGGCCAGAATGGCTCCGGCTCCAGTCGGAGCCTGCCATGGTCCTGAACTTGGGGGAGGGTGGGAGAGGGCCAGGGGACACTTTCAAGGTTGGTGTGCACCCCATGAGGGGGGCACAGGGGAGGTTACGTCTTCCTACCCGAGGGGGTGAACTGCTGGGCCCAGAGCGAAGCCCGCCTGGGGTTCCCGGGGGCTGGGCCACAGCTGCCCCTTGGTCAAGGCATCTGTGTCAGGTCAGGGTTGGCAGGTGCCTGCTCAGAGCCACCCCCCCTCCCACCCTGTTTGACACAGGCGACCGCTGGCTGCGGGTGGAATTCTTCGTGCGCCGCTCGTTCCCGGAGCTCAGCAGTGCGGCCTGCAGAGCAAGGCGAGGCAGGAGATGCCCCAGGACACCCACATTTATAGCTGGTTTTGCCTCTGGCCCCAAAACCAGGAGGGGCAGCTGACTGGGGGGGAGGCAGAAGCCCCGTCCTGCCTGGTTGGAATCCTGCCCCACTATCTCACCAGGTGTGCAAATGGGCAAGTCTCCTGCCCCAGTTACCCCCCATGTAAAGTGGGACAGGAACTCGGGGTTTTGTGATGATAAAATGAGGTTTTGCGGGGCGTGCTCCCAGCAGCACCTGGTCCCCCTCTCTGGAAATGAGCTTGGCGTTACTGTCGTCAGAGGAGGATCGCGGGTTCACAGCACAGGCTTGGATCCCTGCTGTGTGACTTTCCAGGAGGTTCCTACCCTCTCTGGGCCTCAGTTTTTCAACCTGTAAAATGGTCATGAGGGCATTGAACATGCTGATTCATGAAAAGCCTTAGAAGGAGACCTGATGGAGCTCGGTGCCCAGGAAGGACCACCCCATGCTACCCTCCTAGGATGTTCCTTCCAGAACCTTCTTTTGGGGTTCTCATTAACAGATGGCACCCCAGTGGTGTGTTGGGCAAGAAGAGGGGGCCAGAGCAACCACGGCTCCCCTCCATAGTCGCTCCTACCCAGCTTGGTTTCCAGAAACGTGTGCCCAAGAGCTGAAATGACGGCCCCTCCATCTGTCCTCTTTCCAAGGCCCGCCACCTAGGCACCACTTTGCTCCCCTCACTGCGGGAGCCCAGAGGGCCAGCCCAGGTAGGATGAGCCTGAGGGACCTCCTGCACCCACCCCATCCTCTGGCCTCTGCAGTGGCGGGCAGTGCCCTTGACCTCCTCCAGGACCAGTTAGAGCCTGGGGTGGGTGTGCTAGGGTGAGCTCGCACAATGGGCATTTGTATCAAGCAGAACCCCCGGGGTGGGGGGGGAGCTCCTGGTCAGCAGGCCTAGATGGTGGGACTTTCGGCCTGGCCTCTTTATGAGAGTGCAGCACTCCTCAAGGCAGCCCTACAGTGAGAGGACATCTATGTGGGGAAACCGAGGCACAGAAGTTTCTGGGACCCACCAGGGCCGCACAGCATCACACACCAGGTCCTCTTGTGCCAGTTCCTTTGCGTTCTTGCCAGTTTGAGTATGGGGCACTCTGGAAGCACCTGAAGACCACGGAGAATAGTGCTGGGCGACACCACTCTAAGTCATTTCTAGCGTCAGCTGTCCGGTCTAGGCCTGGGGAGGGTGTGAGCTCCGCTTGGCACCTGAGGGCCCGACCTTCAGGTCCCACCTGCTTCCTGTAGCAGCCAGTTTCCCAGAATTGCTCCTTCACTGTACCCTGCCTCCTCCCCCACCCCCATCCTCCACACGCCACCCCGCCCCGCCAGCACTGACCTCCTGTGGACCACAGTCTCCTGGTCCTGCTTAGGGGCCTTTGCATGTGGAAATGGCCTGGAATTCCCTTTCCCTGGAAGTTTGCCTGACTGGTTTCTTCTGCCCTTCAGGCTTTAGCTCAAATGTCACCTCCTCCACGAGGCCCTCCTGGATTGCCTTCCTCATAGACTCATTCGCTCTCTTAGCACTTTGATTTGCTTTCTTCCTCATGCTATGCACTAACAACCCTAAACTCTCATTCATTAATTTCCTTTAAAAAAAAAAAAAATCTCTCATAGCTAGAAGGTGTTGTGAGAACTTGTCTGTCCCTTCTGTTCACTGGTGTGCCCCCGGCACATTGGGTGGCACCTGGTGCGTAATAGGTACGCGCAGGACACTTACTGGCTGCACACGTGGGCGACTGGAAGGATGGGTGGGCGGACAAAGGAAGAAGGAAGGGCAGGTGCTTGGATGGGAGGAAGGAAGGACGTTTTAAGGATAGAGGGAGGGGTGGATGGAAGGAGGAGTAGAGAAGGGAAGGCAGGCGACATCTGGGCTTCTTTCCTCCCCCCGACCTGGTCCTAACCATTGATGAGGGGCAGTGGGAGGTGGTTGGATCACTGGTGGACAGTGGGTTAGACGAAACACCTCCAGGCAAGGTCACAGGTGCGTCATGAGCCCTCGGGGGTGGAGGAAAGCTGGGTCCTCTGGGATGCTCTCTGAACCTCGAAGTCACTGTTGCTGATGGGCTGAGGGAACTCAGCCCCCGAGGCCTCCCAGCCAGGTGCTGGGGAGGGGAGCCGTGGCCCCATGCCAGCCGCCAGTTCGGGCTTGTGTGATGGAGCGGAGCCTAGCTAGGAAGCTGCCAGGGTCCCCCCAGGGCGTGTGGGGGTGGGGGTCACATGTATCTGCCTGGGCCGTGCATCCAGGTAGCATGAAACCTGGCCGGTGCCTATCCGTTCCAGGGGGCCATGTGTCTGCTTTTGTCCCTGTACCCCACCCACTGTGGATGACTCCCTCTCAGACCCTAAAATGGGGACGAGGCTGCCCTCTTCTGCTGGCTGAGCCTCTAGGCACTCCTCCTCTGTGTAAATGAGAATAATCCTGAGCAGTCCTGGAGCTGAGGGCCCCCCCACCCGTGCTAACTGCTGAGTCCTCACAGCCCTCCGAGAGGTGCTCCTGCCCCCATGTCACAGAGGAGCAAACTGAGGCCCAGAAAGGGGCATCGTTTGCAAGCATTCACATGGTGGGGAGGCCTGAGCTCAGCGCCTGGTGTGGACTGGGGCCTGAAGTCTCCCAAAGGCCCCACAGGGTCAGTCCCTTTGCCCATCCTACATGGGAGGAAACAGGGAGCTGAAAAGGACAGGGGACAGGGGAGAGGCACCAGCAGCTGGGCCTGGGGGTGTGCCATCCATGTTTGGGCACGTATTTCTACATCCCTAGAAGCCAGGACCGTCACTGGCACATAGTAGGTGCTCAGGAAACACTCAGTGCCTATCGTTGGATGAGGCCACGGACACGGCTCTGCCGGTCATTGAGGCCAGCGACCAGAGGTACACAGCAGGAGGTGGAGACAGGCTCTTCGTCTTCAGGCCGGAAGGTCAGGATCAGCTCTGCACAAACTGGAGGCAAGCCTGCCCCGGGCGGCTGCGGGCTGTAGCCTGGCCAGGGCCGCGAGCCCCCTTGGAGCCCGAATTCCAAGAGCCAGCTCTGTGTCCTGCCATATAACAAGATGATAGGTTAGGGTCAAGCTGTGGTCCCATAACTTGTTGGAAGACATTTCAGAACAATAAAGGTGTCTGGCTTTATATCTGCCCATATTTTATCCCGGCTTTAGCCTCTCCCACTTACTCGCCGTGGATTTACTGTGCGTATATTTGCAGCGGGTGGTGGTGGACGTGCCGCCGCGCACCCCCCCCCCCCCGCCGCCCGCCCGCCACAGCGCCCACACCGGCCTCTGCCCGCTCGAGCACTGGCCTCCGGGCTCCTCTGACAGCCAGAGCCGTCTCCAGAAGCAAAGGTTATGCGCCTGGGAATGTTAGGACATTACGGTTCGTGTCTGCACTGGAGATGCGCGGCTGGCAGCAAGCCGGGCTCCAGGCGGGGCCGCGGGGGATCGATAGCGGGGACGGGGGGGGGGCTCGGTGACGGCGCCTCCCAGCCCCGCCGCCAGCGCCCCGGGAGCTGACAGAACAAGGGCGCCAGCCTCCCCGGCTGCGGCTGCTGCCACGGCCTGATGCTGTCAGCGCGCGGAGGGGAGGGGCCCCGGCTGTCAGGCCAGCACGCTCCAGTGGCGGCTGCAACCCGGCAAGACAGAGGCGGGCAGGGCAGCCCACGGCGCGGGACCGGCCACCTGGGCGCCGCGCCACCTGCCCGAGGATTAGGGATGTGGCTCGCCCCAGCCACCCCGTGAGGCGGGCGGTGGCAGCCCTTGTCAGGGGACAATAGCAGCTTGCCGTGTGGGCGTCCTGAGGCAGCTGCAGCTGAAGGCCACGTGCTGGGGGGCTTCAAACGCAGTCCCGGACGTGGGGGTCCGAGATCGAGGTGTGGGCAGGGCCGCGCCCCCGTGGAAGGCTCTCGGGGTGGATCGTTCCTTTTCTCTTCTGGCTTTTGGTACGTCCGGCCATCCTGGGTGTCCCCCAGCTTGTGGCCACATCCCTCCAGTGACTGCCCCGCCTTCACACGGTGTCTTCCCTCTCTGTGTGTCTGCGTCCAAATGCCCGTAGTGGCTCCTGGGTCCAGTATGACCAGCTCTTAATGTGCAAAGACCTTATTTCCATCCGAGGTCACACTCACAGTCTCCAGGTGGATGTGAGTTTGGGGGGACACTATTCACCCTGGTACACTTGCCCCCAGTGCCTGTAGCAGGTGCTTCTGGGCCCTACCAGCATCTGCTCAGCCCGGCCCAGAGCTCCCCCTGCAGACAGGTCCGTAGAGCCCCACGGTTTCTGGATCTCTCTGCTCCATGCTGTTAGCTGGCTATGCTCCCACTCCCGGGAGCCACTCCCACCCGAGAAGGAAAGGTGTCGGGGGATGTCATTCCCAGGGTCCCCTGCGGGCCTGCTCATGGTGGCCCCTCAGTGGCTGTCCTCCCTTCCCCGTCTCACTGCTTCCATCCCTCACTTCCTGGAGCATCCCCTCAGATAAACTCCTAGCATCTGAATCCTTGTCTCAGGCTCTGCTTCTAGGGGAATCTCAAATAAGACAATACAAGGAATAAACATAACCAAACAGCCCCTGTGGGGTAACTGAGGTTGTTAACTATTTAATGTCCACAGCAGGCCTGAGGACAGGGTTGCCAGATTTAGAAAGAAAAAACCAGAGCCCAGTTACATCTGGACCCCAGATAAACAATGGGTATACCTTTTTTTTTTTAAGGTTTTATTTATTTATTTGACAGAGATCACAAGTAGGCAGAGAAAGAGGAAAGGAAGTAGGCTCCCCACCAAGCAGACAGCCAGATGTGAGGCTGGATCCCAGGACCCTGGGATCATGACCTGAGCCGAAGGCAGAGGCTTTAACCCACTGAGCCACCCTGGCGCCCCCAATGGGTATACTTTTGTATAAGTATGTCCCATGTAATATTTGGGATATACTCATACTAAAAATTTTTCTTTGCCTAGGGATGGGGAGGGGCGATGGAGAGTGATAGCTGATGGGTGTGGGGTTTCTTTCTGGGGAGACCAGTGTATCCTAGAATGGAGTAGTGTTAGTTGCCTAGCACTGTGAGTAGACCAGAAACCATGGAATGGCACAGTTTGAAGGGGTGAATTGTATGATATGGGAATTATATCTTTCTTTTTTTTTTTTAAGATAGATTTATTCATTTGAGAGAGAGGTAGTGAGAGAGAACACAAGCTGGAAGGGGAGGGGGCAGGAGAGGGAGAGGGAGGAGCAGACTCCCTGCTGAGCAGGGAGCCCGATGTGGGACTCGATCCCAAGACCCTGAAATCATGACCTGAGCCAAAGGCAGACGCTTCACCGACTGAGCCCCCCAGGCACCCTGGGAATTATATTTTAATGAAGCTGTAATTTTTTAAATTGTTCATGGTTTATCTGAAACTTAAATTTCCCTGGGCACTCTGTATTTTATCTGCCAGCCCTGTTAGGGTCCCCAGTTCACAGATGAGAAGACTGAGGCCCAACCAGATAGCACAGCCAGGAAGCGGTAGAAGGGACTGGACCTCAGCAGGGGATCGGCCTCCTTAACCTTCAGGGAGCATTGCTTCTGGAAGCGGGCAGAACTCCTGGGGACAGAGCCTGAGACCGGCAGAGGCGATGGGGCCCAGGCTGGCTGAATCTGCTCAGGCTGAGGCCCTTCACAAGGATGCCTTTGCTTCCACCCAGACGAAAGCAGCTGGATCCTGGCATGGCTGGGCCAGAGCCTTAGCCTCCTCCCTTTGACAAGACGAAGACTGGCCAGAGGGAGGAGGATCAGATAGAGTCCAGCCAGACGGTGCTGCTGCAGGCTGTGCGTGGGGCTTGTGGTCACTGCTTCTGACAGGCCCAGCCGCCTCCCAGAGAGTGGGAGGTGCTTGTCCCCAAAGGGGAAGGATGCCTTTACTTCTGTTGCGTCTGGGGGCCCCTGGCTGCAGAGGCCCAGAGGGGAGGAGGCGGTCTGCACCCTCCCTGGGCTCTGGGCCGAATGACCTGAGGTCTGCGAGTGACTCATCACCCCCTCGAGTCTTGCCGGCCGCTGCCTCTGGTGCAGCCTCAGCTCCGGCCTGCCCGGGGCCGGCACACAGTAGGTGCTTAGTGTATGCTGCTGGAGCCGAAGGGTTGCCCAGGCAGCTGGAAGGGCGTGTTCTTTACCTCACTGGGCAGAGATGCCCCCAGACGACCCCCCGTGGCTGGCAGAGGCAGGTCTGGAACCTTCTGGGACAGCCTATCTTCCGGCTGTGGGTGACTTGCAGTCCCACAAAGGCTCCAGGGAAGCCACAGCCCCGAGATAGCCGCGGACACCGGGCTCCAGTCTCTTTAGGGGCTCTCGTCCAGAATCAGGCAGCCCCCAGCCTGGTGCCCAAACCTGAGTTGGGGGGTTGCAGCCCCCCAGCCCAACCTCCCACCCTCCCAGGGCAGGTGGATCTCATGGCCGCCAGGGGGCAGCAGGGGCTTGGCCACCTGCTCTGGGCCCCTTCCCCCTGGTCCAGCCCCCCCAGGTCTGGGTCTGAGTGTGGGGGGCTTGGGGGCCACAATGCAGGCAGCAGTGGAATGCGCCCCCGGTGACCTTCTTGATGCTTCTGCTTACCTACCTGGAAGCAAAGGAAGTAATGAAGCGCAGCCCTCCCTTGCTGAATTCAGGCTGACGTCCTGCCTGCTGGTTGCTGACTGGGGGGTTTTGATGTTGAGTTTTGCTTCTTTCCCCAGGAGAATGACTCGTCTCCTGGCACGGGGAGCTGGCGGTCAGGTGGTCCAGAACGGGCCCAGCCCCGCCCAGGTCCAGGCGCCTGCCGTGCCTGCTGCCCACAGACTTCTCCGAGGGTGGGAGCCGGCCAGGGGGAGGCAGGAGAGGGAAGGAAGGAGGTCAAGGCCTGAGAAATTAAATGTTCATAAATGTAGGCCCGGCACTCACAAAGTAGGGCAAAGCCATTAGCGCTCATTAAAGTTTAATACCTGTCGGAGCCCCGGCGGCCCGGTGGGCCCCGCTCTAATTTGATGGGTGTAGCGGGGAATTCCCAAATCATCATGGGGGCTGGGGCCTTGCTCATGTGAGCACAAAGGCGACATTGGGCTTTGAGCTTCACCTTCAGGCCACTGATGGGTCCTTGGGTTCGCAGGTCTGGCGGGGGAAGGGGCCTGTCTGCCCTTGAGACTGTCACCTGTGCCAGTCCCTTGTGGGGTCGCTGGTTTTGTCCTGGACAGCCCTTCCACCCCTCTCCCCTCTGCGGGTTCACCTCAAGGTTCCAGGCCCCGCCAGCAGCCAGGTGCACTCTTCCACACCCCCGAAAGTCCTGGGGGATTCGCTATTAGCTCATCTGTCTTAGCTGGACTAGAAGCCTCCTCATGCCCTCCCTCCCCGCACCCCCCACCCCGGCCCCAAGCATCTGTTTTCCTTCCGCAAAGTAAACCTTTCCATCTTATTTCCCATTGCCTCCAGAAAGCCAGCCTTCCCCGGGTACCAGGAAAACCCACCAGTATACAGTTTCTGGGCTCAGTGTGGGCCCAGGCGGAGTACTCCAGAAACTCAACCAAGAACAGGCTGGAAGCATCCCTGGAGGGCTTCCTGGAAGAGGTGGCACTCGAATTGGGCCTCAAAGGACTTAGCGGGGAATTAGCTGGGAGTCCTCAGTTGGGGAAGATGACATGAAGGGAAGACAGAGGCTCGGGCGGTTGAAAAGGGGAGGCTGAAGGTTTGGGGCACAGCAGTGGCAACAAGGTGGGAGATGAGCAGGAAGGAGGGTCTGGGGCCAGTTGGGACAGGCCCTGCACGGGCTTAGAGTTTGGACATTGCCCTGAACCCCTGTTCAGAATCGAGGGCTTCAGGGCAGTGTTGGCTACAGAACATGTTAAAAGGGAAGAAAGGAAGAAGCCAAGTTCAGGACATCCCCACTGTGAGCAGGGCCCTTCCATGTGAAAAAGGCAGCAGGAGTTTCCCCATTTCACAGATGGACAGACTGAGGCCAGCGCGTGGGCCCAGTCTGCCCAGGGGTGGAGCAGGAATGCAAAGGGGTGTCTCCAAGCTGGCAGGCCCAGCCAGGCCGGACACAGGCTGGCATATGTGTCCGCCGGAGGCACCCTCCTCGTGGCCCGTGCCCAGGTCTGCGGCTCCGGCTCCTGGCCGGGCGCCATGCCCAGCCCTCACCGCAGAGGCTCCAAGCCTCCGTTCTCACCAGGGCTCCCAAGAAAACGCTTTGCATCTTTCGGCTCACCCTTCATAAATGCTCCTTCCATCTGTCACCTCCGCCCTCCCCTGCCCACACTCTCCAGGGGCCTGCCCGGAACAGCTCCTAATCATCCACGTCCTGCCTGCTCCCCGCTGCCTCCCGGCCGCCCGCCGCCCTCCCCACCGCCCGCCCCAGGCTGCAGCCCCTTTCCCAGGCTGGCCTAGAGCAGAGCGAGACCAGAATAGATCAGGAGAGAGAGGAGAACCGCCAACCCACGGGCCTGTCGAGGGATGTCTTGGGGAGTCCCGCAGGACTTGGGGTTGCCCCAGACTAGACCCAAGACCCCTGCCTGGCGCCTGGAGCTGCTTGTGTCCACTGAGCTCTGAGGTACCCTGGGGTGTTTCCTCCTCCTTCCTCCAGAACATTCTCTACGACCTGAATAGGGCTGTTGAAAGCCTCCTCTGAGAGCCTCAGCCTGTCCCGCTCACTCACAGCTCCCAGGCCGCGTGGAAGCCCCCTGCAATCCCGAGAAGAGGGGGGTATAAACAGCCCCATCCCTTCTGCTCCCCAGCCCCCCCCAGCCTCTTCTGCGCAGGCTCAGGCTGGTGTGGGGTGGGGGAGTGGGCGGGTGTATCCTGTTTGAAGAGGCAGGAACTATTCGGCCGCAGGCCCTAGTGCAGACGGGCCCAGGCCTGAACTCCAGACCCGAGCCTATTGCTGCCGCCGTGGTGTCCGCTCCCTTCCTGTGGCCCCGCGACCCCCACTTCCAGCTGCATGCGGGAGCCGCACCCCACCGCGCACCCTTGCGCCCACCGCAGGCACCAGCCGAGGAACCAGTGGGCCCAGGGCCCTGGTGGCTCCCTCTGCACCCCCCACTGGGAAACGGGGGGGGCTGTGTGCAGTCCAGGGCGTCCAGGCCATTTCCAGCTTCCCCTGAGGGGTCCGGAAGTCCGTCTAGGGGCTGCCCAAGGGGCATGGGGCCCTGTGGGGGGTCACAGGCCCAGTGGGGACAGACGGTGGTGGTGGCGTCCCAGGAGGCCACACATGGAATGCTTTAGCACTGGGGAGCCTGGCCTCGGGCTGCCGCCTGTGACCCCAGGGCAGTGAACCTCAGATGATGGGGGGGGCCCACTGGCTCCGGGGGTGGAGAGAGGAATGGAGCAGGTGGAAAAGGACAGGAGCCAGCACCCCGAGACCCTCCCCTGCTCCCTGTCCCCATGAAGTCCTGTGGGGGGGGAGGGGAGGCTGGGGACTTGTTTTCCCCAGGCACTCAGGGGCTCCTAGTATGTTCTCTGGTCCCATGGCAAAGCAGAGGGCTTTCTGCCCTTTGTGGGATGGGGAAGTAGAAGCTCAGAGAGGCAGAAGGCGGGACCCAGAGCCACACAGCAAGACTTGCCAGCCCACAAGCCCCCCCGCCCCGACACAGACAGACAGACACTCCCCTCTCCTCTTTGTGCCTGTCCCCCCACCCCATGGAGTGTTGTGCTGTCCACACCCCACGGTCACGTGTCTGGTGTCGGTGTCCCCTTACTTCGTCCTGGCCCAGGGCACGCGGCCCGGCTGGTAGAGGGGCTAATTCTGGAGACAGAGCCCTCCTCCCAGCTCCTGGAGCTGTCACGTCCAAATTCACGAGGTTCCAAAGTCACCTTCTGGGCAGGGAGCCTGGGTTTCTGACTCAGCCCTGGGGCCTCCCCAGAGTTCCTGGCGGCGCGGGCGGCACCACCTGCCGGCCGCGCCACCATCTGGCCCCGCTCAAGGACGCCCGTCAGCCTCACACCCTGGGCGTCTGCGCCCCAGCTTCTCGGGGGACCTGCCGGCCTTGTGCCACGGGATTGAAATGACAAGGGAAGGGAGCGCTTCCTATAGGGAGGCTGTACAGTCCAGCGTTGCTCCCAGGACGCTCCCCTGAAGCCCCCATAGGTCGAGGTGTGAGGCTTCCAACGCTGAATGAATCTAAGGAACCCCGAGAGCTGGGGCCACCGCGACAACGTCCCTTCACAGAACCCCGAGGCCCAGGTTCCACCCCACGAACCGATTAGCTTGGAAGCTCAGGGTGGGAGATTCCAGGCCTTGGTGTATTTTCAAAGCTTCTGGGTGATTCCGGGGCCCACCCACGTGAGAACCTTGCACAGATGCTCCTTGGTGTTGTGGAGTGAGCAGGAGCCAGGTCTCTGAGGTTTGAACCCCGATCGTGGATGTTGACTCTCTGCACCTCAGTGTCTCCCTCTGCAAAATGGGCATGACTGAGTGCTGACTCCCGCAGGGCATGATGAGGGTCACGTCGGTTCACGGCCACGGAACAAGGATGTGCCTGCGGGGAAGGTGGGAGGGCGTGTTAGTAATGTTATTCCAGGTCGGGAGGCAGAGGCTTGGAGGTGGCCGTCCCGGGTTGGGTCTCAGCTCCACGCTGGCTGTCTCTGGGAAAACAGTGGCATCCCCGTCCGCGTGTGTGCAGTGGGGATATACCTGCCCCCTAATGCTGTGGCAAGCATCGATCAAGGTGATACAGACCTCAGTGTCCCCAGCTGTAAAGTGGGAGAGTGAGCTGGGCTTGAGGGACCTAGTTCAGATTCCTGCAACTCTGGGGTCGTAGCCACAGGGCAGAACCCAGTCATTGAGCCTGGTGCCAGGTTCCTCCCTTGTCACCTGGTCCTGCTCAGAGGCATGTATGTGTGCGCGCGTGTGGGGGGGGGTGGTTGTGTAGATGCGTGTGGACTATGCGTGGACGTATGCGTGATGAGTGTTGTGTGTATGTGCACCTGTGGTGTGTAATGGTGCGTGTGTGGCTGTGTGCTGTGTGTGGTTCACGTGTGTGTGGTTTGTGTGTGGTGTCTATGTAAAGACATGGGTGTGTACACGTGTGTGGCATGAGTGTGCGGTGCACGGGTGTGCGTATGTAGTGAGAGAGGGGCCCTCCAGAGCGGTGTCAGCCTCTTCTCTGGGCCCTCACACTCACAGGGATCTGCCCCGTTCGCAGGCCCTGCGGGGTCCCCCCGCCAGCTCTGAGCCTGCCACCCCAGCAGGGGTCCCTGCCCCCCGGGGGGTTCTGTCCCCAGCAGCTGCAGAACCTTTCCCATGGCTCCCCGTGAAAGAGTTGGTGCATTTGGGAAGGACATAGGATGTTACCGCCACTCCCGCACCCCCACCTGGCCTCAGAGGAGGGCATTGCCACTCAGTTGGACCCCACTCGGGGTTTCCTCTCCACCCCCCCAGTCCCTGTAGGCCCCTGGCTAAGCCTTACCAGTTTTCCCAGCTCTCCTGCCTCCGTTTCCTTACCTATAAAGTGGCCATAATTGCAGTACCAAGTCCCCTGAGCACCTTCTAGGGGCCAAGCCCTGCCCTGGGCGCGCGGGGTACAGCCGTCAGTGAGGCCGACCCCGCGCCGGCCCGTGTGGGGTGTGCACATTCCAGTAGGTCTGGGGCAGGAACGAGTAAGGAGTGTACGCAAAGCTGCTGGAGGGGCCTGTGCAGGTAGCGAGCGCCCTTCCCTCCCGACTCCCACCTTGCCGACGGCGGAGAGGCCCCCGCTGGCCAGGGGCAGACCCGGGACCCGCAGGACCTGGCCTGGCCCTGGAAGCCATGAGGTCAAGCCACGGCAGGCCGGGGTCCCTCCCTGAGCAGGCCTAGAGCGGACCCAGGCGGCTTCCTGCTGGGCCTCGGGTTGTGGCCACATGAGCCACTGGCAGTTAACAACGGCGTCACCAAGCCTGCACCTTGAATAATTAATGCTAATTCTTCGAAAGTCAGGAAAAAATATGGGATTATCCACCAACCATTGCTCCAGCCCTCCCCACTCTGCTGAGGTTTCGAGAACATCAAAGATATGGGAAAACAAGGAATGTGTGCGTGCGCGCGTGTCTGTGTGTGTGTGCATATCTGTCTGTGTGTCTGGGGTCTGAGTGTGTCTGTGTGTGTCGTTATGTTTATCTGTGTGTGTGGATTACGTGATTGTATATACTTGTGCGTCTAGGTATTTACGGGGTTTTATGTCTTATATGATCGTGGTTGTGTATTTGTGTGTGACTCTGTTATGTGTCTGCGTGTGTGATCATGTGTCTGTGTACCTCTATGATTGCATCTGTACGGTTTCATATCTTGTGTGCGTGTGTGTGCGTGTGTGTGCGTGTGTGCGCGTACGTGTGTGCGTGCCCACTTGGAAGGAGGCTCAGCCAGCTCAGTTCACACCATGCAGATATCTGTTTGCAAGAGGAGGTGGCTGGGCCTGAGGCCCGGTTTGAGTCTCTGAATTAACAGGGGTGCAAATCCCAAGACCCTGTGCCCCGCCCCTCCTGGTGGCCCCAGAGACACTTCCCTCCCAAGGTCTCCACGTAGATTGCAAACTGTGGAAGCATGAATGGGGAGCAGAGGGTGCCCAGGACCCAAGGAGCTGGCTTTCTGACCCCTGCCAGGTGGGCCCCAGTGATGGGCAGGGGACGGGGGTGGGGTGGGCACGGGGGTGGGGGGGACCCCGCCCAGGCAGGAGAGGGAGTGAGCTGGCTGTTATGCATTATTCAGCAGCTCCTGATTTCTCATTATTCTCCCTGATACTTTTACAACCTGTCAGTAAATAAAAAGATTCTACATTATTTATAGAAATGGAGCAGAATTGGCCACGAGGATTTAGTATTGCTATTATTAGAGAGTCCTTGGGAACATCCAGACAGGGTGGGGAAGGTGGGACACTGGCCAGGGGGTGGCAGGGTGGGGTTCAGAGATTCCGCTACCCCAGCTGGAAGGGAGTGCAGTTTGGTTTGCTGACCTCGGGGGGTATATGGTGACCTTCTTTTGGGCGACTCCCCCAAACTCAGGCCCCAGGAAGACCAGCTTGCCCGGAGGCAGGTGGCTGTCTACCTGGCTGGCGCACAGGTCGTCCTGGGGAAGACCGCAGCCGTCCCACCACCTCCACCTCTTCCAGGGGCAGACGGCCAAGGTGCTGGCGGCCGTGGCCACGGCCACGGCCGCAGAGTGTTGGGAGGGAACTCCCGCCGCCGGGGCACGCAGAGGCCACGTGCTGAGTGAGCCGTTGCCGAGTGCGCTGGAGGCCCTGCTCACCAGCTGTTTTCGGAGAGCCTTCTGTGTGCACAAGGACACACATGGGGTCGAGGGCAAGGCCCGCCTCCCGGAGCTCGATCGCATTTACAGTCCCTTTGTCCTCACACCGACAGGCCCCGGGTCCATTTGGGGTTTGGGAATAGCAGCTGCAGACAGGTCAGGGGATGGGGTCCCTGGTGTGGGGTGCCCCGCTCTTCACCTTCCCAGACACCGAATCCTGCCTGGGGGCCTCCCCTGGCGTATCCCTAATGCCTCCCCGAGATGGCTGGGGCGGACCAGTGGCCGTCCTGCTGTTAGAACCGTGTTTCTCAATCTGGGTTCCACCTGCGCTCTCCTGGAATTTTTAAATTCTGTGCTCTCCATTCTGACGGCAGTCTACGTGGAATTAACTGGAGCATATACTGGCACTTCTGGGGCCCTCAGGGCCCGGGTCTGCAGGCAGTTCCATCCACACAGAGCTCACCTCGCGACAATGGGGAATCCCACACCCCCGGGTTCTCAGACTGGAGCCTGCACACGTCATGGGGCAACCATATCCCCCCACCCTGCCACTGAGTCCTCCAGTCCCCAAGCTGAGAAGCCCTGTTCTGGAGAGGGCAAGAGTTATATGCCATTGACCTGTAAGCCCGGCGTCCAGCACGTAGGAGGTTCCTATAGGATCTGGTGTTGAGTCGGTTACGAAGTTAGCCATCCCGGGAAGTAGGAGCAGCCAGGCCCATGGCGTTTCTGAGCCCAGAGGTGCTGAGGGATCCTGGGGGGCAGGAGTTGGTTGGGGAAGCCGGCCGTGAAGGGGGAGGCTGGGATGGACCCAGAAGGAGCGAGCCTAGTTCACAGAGCAAAAGGACAGTCTCACAGGTGAGAAGGAGCCCATGGGGCGGCCGTGCTCAGAGCAGAGGCTGGAGACGGGAGCAGGGATGCAAAATCCCAGGACAGCGCTTTCCAGAGGAGGCGCCGCTGGGAGCGTCGGCGCAGCAGCTAGGAGTTGCTGCATAACAAATGAGCCCCACACTGAGCGCTCTGAGCCAGTTCATGATGCCCTAGTCTCTGTAGGTCAGGGGTCTGGGAGCAGCTCAGCGCGATCTTCTGCTGTCAGACCCTCCCGAGCTCGAGGCAGCAATGGGGCTGCGGGCTGGTCTGGAGGACCCGTCTCCTACTCACTCCTGCCCCCACTGGCAGGACCCACTTCCTCGAGGGCTGTTGGACCGAGGGGCTCAGCCCCTTGCTGGCTGTTGGCCAGAGGCCTCCCTTGGTTCCTGGCCACGTGGTCCTCTCCCGTGTGGCAGCACACGACGTGGCAACCTGCTTTATGGAAGCGAGCCAGCCAGGAAGGCGGGAGAGCCGGTGCTGGTGGGAGAGGGGATTGCGGTCTCTGTAAACTGATCTCAGCAGCGAGGTCCCATCTCATTTTCTGTGCTCCGTTCGTGACAAGTCAGACCCCCTACGTCCCTACGTCCGCCCCGCTGAACCTGGCCTGAACCTGGCCTGACCCCGGGACGGGGGCCAGGCCTGGCCCAGCTGCCCCAACGATGGGCGTTAGGCGAACAGAGGTGTGTACTTTGTCAGTGTTCAGGGAAGGGATGAACTTAGCAGTGTTCCCCCGGAGGTACCTGCCGGGGGATCCCCAGGGATCCGGGAGATGGTTCTGTGAGGCACAGGGAGCACAGAGCGAGGTGGGAGGCCTTACCCTTGGCCTCTGCAGGCAGGGGCGGTCAGGAGCTGGCTGCGCCGGTGCTGTGCGGGGCTGGGGGCTCATCCCAGTTCTCTAAGGCATCTCCACCGCGACCCTGGGGTCTGGCTGCCATGAGGCCAGAGCCCCGCTGGGCAGACCCCCGTGTCCCTGCAGGTCCAGGAGGTTTCTGGGGGCTGGTCCAGGGCCACCCCACTGGCCTGCCTGGCGTGCTGGTCCGCAGGGCTGTCTCAGTGCAAGATGGAGGCCCACCCTGCCTTCCCGCGGGCCTGGCCCCCAAACCACAGCAGGGGGCCACCCCCGAGCCATCAGTCACAGTCCCAGCATATGCCCAGTGCCTGGTGGGGGTGGGTGAGGGGGACCAGCGGCGGAGGTGAGGACAGCCACCCCGCTCCCCACCCATAGTCTGTTCTGTGCAGCCTGGCTACTGTGCCGGGGGCAGGGCAGCCGTGGGAGGGGGGCCCCTGCTGGGCCAAGGCTTCAGGGCCCCCCTCCTGCACAGACCATTGTCCCGTCAGACCTCACTCACAAGACCCCGGCTCACAAACAGGGATTAGGGTGTAAAGGCAGTGAGTACAGAGGCCCCATTCGTGTTCGAGTCCGGCAGCAGCCGGCACAAACCACCACCAAGTCCACGGCCACATTCTGTGTGGCCTGAGACCAAAGTGTGGGCAGGCCCTGCTCCTCCGGGGCTCTGGGGGATCCGTCCCTGGCCTCTTGCGGCCTCGCGTGGGGCCGACCTCACGTGGCTCGGCTTGGGGGCGGGGGCGGCACCTGGCCTCCAAGGCCGGCATCCACTAGCCCCTGCTCCGTGCCTGTGTGGCCTTTTCCCGTGAGTGTCAAAGCTCCTCCTACCTCCCTCTTAAAAGGGGATACACGATTGCACTTTGGACGATCCAGGCTAAGCCCCTAATTCAGAGCCTCAACTTCATCATACCTGCAGACTTTTTTTTTTTTTTTTTTTTTTTGGTATATATTTTGCTATAAAGGATAACATACTTACAGGTCCCAGGGCCTAGGACAGGGACATCTTCAGGGCCATTATTCAGCCCCATGTGACTGCTCTGGCCACACACTCATGAAGCCAGTCCTGGCATTTGTTCAAGTGCAGGTTACAAAGCTGAACATTTGGGGCGCCTGGGTGGCTTAAAGCCACTGCCTTTGGCTCAGGTCATGATCCCAAGGTCCTGGGATCGAGCCCCGCATCAGGCTCTCTGCTCAGCAGGGAGCCTGCTTCCTCCTCTCTCTTTACCTGCCGCTCTGCCTACTTGTGATCTCTGTCAAATAAATAAATAAAATCTTTAAAAAAAGAAAGAAACAAAGCTGAACATTTGCCCTCCTGAAGTCAGGTTTCTGCTCACAGAGGTCCCAGCTTCTGGAAGGTTCCATGCTGCCGATGCTGAGAATCCATAGGGAGCTCCCTTCAAGCCCCAGCCGTTCTGCTTGTTTCCTGGCTGACCCGTGGGGTCAGAGTGCTCGTCCCTGTTTGAAAGCCTTTGTGTTTCCACACACCCTGCCAGCCCAGTGTGATACTTAGTGGCCGTCACACTTCCATGGGCAGCTGGATCCCTGGCCCCGAACCCAGGAGTGCAGAGCCAGGCCTGGGATCTTCATGGCAGCAAACGCCACGGGGACGCCGGCTGCTCCGGCCCAGGTGGGAGTCCCTGTTCTCCCAGCTCCCCACAGAGCAAGGTTGAAGCCCGGAGACCATGGGACTCCGGTGTCCAGAAACAGACCACAGTCCAGATGGCCGGGGTGTGGGAAACGAGGTGTCCAATGAGCACCTTCAAGGATGTCTTCCTGGGAGGAGCAGGGGCGTCCCTGGGCCTTTGGAAGAGACGTTGCTGAAGACACAAAGATTCACGTCACCACTTCCCCCGGCCGCCACTCCCAAGGACAGCAGCCCACCCTTCCAGCTGAGTTTGGAGCACCGTCTTTAATCGTCAGCATCAGTGACATGTGGCGCCAGGGCATTGGAGCACATTGGATCCCTGTGGTCCCCAAACCTCCTTAAGCCCATGTCCTTCCAATCGCTTTTCACACACACTTCCGGAAGATGTGAATTTACATGCAGGGTGTAGGTCGCGGGTCTTATGAGAGACCCCAGAAGACCCCAGAAGAGCAATTCATAAAGGACGCAGAAATTAGTTCAAAGAATGGTCATTGCCAGATGCCACGGAAGGTGTGCGTGCTCTCTGCCTGCCCTCACCTTGGAGACCACTGCTCCGTGGAGTGAGACATCTGGCCAGACACGGGGCAGGGAGGGGCCCACTTGTGGGACTGACACAGGGAGGACACATGCTTTATTGCCAAACAACTGTGACAATCAAATGTCTCTCAAACTTTTTCTTTTTTAAGATTTTATTTATTTTATTTTAGAGAGAGAGTACATGTGCATGAGCAGGGGGAAGGGCAGAGGGAAAGAGAGAGAGAGCATCTCAATGAGCAGACTCCGTGCTGAGCTCAGATCCCAATGAGGGCCTCGATCCCAAGACCCCAAGAGCACGACCTGAGCTGAAACCAAGAGTGGGATGCTTAAGGGGCGGAGAGCTCCCCAGGGACCCCTGTTTCTCAGACTGTGCGGTCTGTAACCCACGATGTGAGTTTTATGTTTTATATCACGACCCAGGCCTCACATGCACAGATACTTCCTCGAAACAAGGCTTCCCGGACTCCGGTGCTTTCCACCGTGTTTTGTACCGTTCACAGAGTGGCTTCACAAACCCCACGGGCCTCAGCTTGCCATGTGAACAGCAGAGGGGTGTGAGGGTTGGTGCCATGGGCTCTGGTGAAGGCAGAAGTTGTTGCGAATTAGAGAGGCATAGATCCTAGCATCACTGTTACACGTGGGAATCTCGTCTCCCCAGCCTTCGGGGTTCCCCACGACCGTGAGCACGGAAACTGCCACATAGGGTAGCATCGAGGCACGAGGGTGCGGACCAGCGAACGGCCAAGTGACCCAGCCGGAACAGGCGCAGCAGGTGCCCAGCGTGCCTGGGGATGAGCCAGCGAGGTAGGGTGGAGAGTGACCGCGTCCCCAGCCCCAGCTCCCCAGCCCTGTCCCCACCCCACCCTGAGCCCAGGGCGACAGCCAGCTCCGTCTCCCCACCAGCCCCATCCCGAGCCAGCCTGTCCCCGCCAGGCGGCCTCCGTTGACCTCCGTAATTGGGATATGCTGTTTGAAAGAAGATTCATTCCCTTTGCAGCTGACGACCCCGCAGAAGAGCCGGGGAGAGTGGGAGGCGAGGCCCCCCGTGGCCTCGGGAACTTAACGGCTTGTTCCCCCCTGTCCTGAAGGTGCTTGCTGCCAGCCTGGCTGTGACAGTTTTATTAGCAGCGGGCCCGCGAGAAGGATTGTGGGCTATTTACAGTGTGGAGGCCTTGGCTTTGCGAGGAGACAGTTAACATAAATTCACATGATGGATCCGTTATCACTTCATTGAACTTGTGGCAGACCCATCGAAGGCCGGGCAATAACACACTGTTTCCTGGGTTTGCACAGCCCTGGGATACATTAAATACACTTTATTTATGGCTTCGCCACCGCTAGGCTGTGGGCAGGAGAATGCAGCTTTTGCAACTACCGTCTAATTTTATGATGAGCATTAAAGCCGGGCCCATAATTTGCACCTTTTTATTCATTAGACAGTGGTGCGGCCATAAGTCAGAAAGGCCCAGGGATTTAGATGCAGATCCAGAAGATAAAGTATTGACAAGCCAGATGTATTTTTACATTAGAGCGCCTTTACAATAGTTTATGTGGAGAGTAGAATATAAATTGCGTTATTAAATATGAACCACTCTTGCAGCGGGGCTTGCTGGCAAGGAGGAGGGAGGGGGCCCGCAGCCCTGCACTGGGAGGGGCCGCCTAATTTCTCAAGGTTGAACGTGTAATTCTGCGCCACCGGGGTTTTTTTCCTTTTCGGACCCCACGTGGGAGCCAATGGTGTGATGGCGTGGGGGGAGCAGGGGCAGGCTGGCTCTCTGTGGAGCAGAGGGAGGGCTGGGCCCCGCTTTCTGCCCTTCTCCTTCCGGGGATGCGGGTCCACCCCGACGGCTGTCCAGAGGCCTCATGGGCTGACAGCGGTGATGCGTGTTGCCTCGTTGGCCTGCGGGACGCTCCTCAGAATCTTACTGGACGTTCCAGCAGCTGGTGGGTTTCCCTGCTGGGAGTCTGGCGGGAATGCTGGAGCTCCTGGCGCCTGCGCTCTGATGGGTCCCCTGGTTTCCCGGTCATGGGACCGGCTCGGAGCCCTGCTTCTGAGCCCTGCTGCTGTGGACCTTCGGGGCTGTGGACCCCTCCCTCCATGGGGGCGGCCCTGTGCTTTGGGGGATGTCACACGGCAACCCCCCCATCTCCACCCGCTGAGTGCTCCGAGCCCTGACACCCCCAGCTGTGATAACCGGAATCTGTCTCCAGTCAGTGCCACTGTCTCCTGGGAGCAAAGCAGCCCCAGTCCCAGCCACCCATCTGTCCTGTCGGGCGGCTGAGTTTACGCTGCAGCTCAGCCGCGTGGCACCTCCATGCCTGTGACTTTCCCGGCCTCTGGCTGCTCCCCTTCCACAGGGTCGGAGGCCAGGGTTTCTCCCTTGCTCGGCTCTAAGCTCCCGTGGCTCTGGGAGGGCTGGCACAGGCGTGTGGGGACGGCTTCGGGATCCCCATCTTCACTGCTGGCTCAGAGCATCTCCTTGAGTGGGTTCACTGGCCCAGCCTGGGGAGGCCTAGCCCCACCCGTGGGGGCACATGCAGGTGGCGTTCCTAGAAGGCTGGATACGAGTCCAGCAGGAGCGGACAGGGCCCCAGAGCCCCCATGTTCGCAGGGTTCCACAAGGCTAGATTGGCTTCTCCAACTCCGGCATCATCAGCGTTCTCTGGAGGGTGCGTGAAAGTCCACAGAGCCGGGCCCCACCCCAGCCTTCCTGACTCAGTGGGTCTGGGTGGGGCAGGGCAGCCGAAACGGGCTGAGCAGGAGTCTGTTGGGCTGCGGGAAGTAGGTCAGCTGCTGAGACATTGAGGGGCTCTGACAGGATGGAAGCTGCAGCCTCGGGACCCCAGGGCTAGGCCAGGCCGCCCCTGACCCCCGTCTCCTTCAAAAGCAGACTATACAGCTTGTGCATGGCCTCTCCTGGCACAATGGTTCGCCCCCTCTTCACTTCTTTGCCCACGGTGCACCGCCAGTCTTCCCCAGCAGCCCGTCCTGGTCAGCACTTAGCACTAGCCCCACCTCCTCCAGGAAGTCCATTTGGACTGCTCGCACCTGCCAGGCAGACAAGCCACCGCCCTCTGTGGAATTGTTGGGGACAGGCACCACCAAGAGGACGTGGGGCAGAGCTGAAAGGATGGACAGCCCAGCGTCATCCCTGCCAGGGCTGACCCAGGCTCCCCTGACACTGTAGGGAGAACAGAGCAAGTGGGCAAGGACAGCAGCAGAGTTCTGCTGTGATAAGCAAAGTGAGACGCAGCGGTTTGTAGGATGAGGGCGGTCGCTTTGCAGAGAGGGATGGGATTTGGTCTCCATTTGAAATAGAGAGCTGTCAGAATTTGCTAGCAGGTCACACGAGGACATGAGAGAAAAAGGGAAGAGAGGATCTTGGAGGGTTTGACTTGAGCCACTGGAAGGACAACATTGCCAGAAGGAATGGTTTGGGGAGGAGAGGAGCCCCTTTCTGGCCTCGTTATGAGATGCTGCTAGACACCCAAGTGGGGATCCAATTGGCAGTTGGTATTTGAGTCTGGAGCTCTGCATGTGGGTGTCCTTAGCGCACAGATGGTGCGTGAAGCCGGGAGCCTGGCGGAGGCACCTGGGAGTGAGTGGGGATCGGGGAGCCCTGAGCCCTGGGGTGCGCTGACACTGGGGATGCTGGCCTGGTCACTGCAGGGACAGCAGCGAGGGTGCATGGGCCCTGCCCTGGGGATGGCTTTCACCATGGTGGGTGCCGTGGACCACATCAGGAGACCCCCTAGAGTGCGGGTCAAGAGTTTAGGAAGGGACCGTTTTCCCTTGCCTGCAGGGCCGTGCTCCTCAGCCTTGAATGCCTGTTGAAATCACCTGGGGGACACTAACCGCCCTGCCCCCGATGCCCGGGCCCCCACCCCAGTAATTCTGGAAGAATCTGCGTGGGGGTTGTGCAGGGGGGCTTTTGAGAGCCCCCAAGTGATGGGGGTACGCAACCAGCACGGAGAACCTCTGCTCTGGGACGGCCTGAGTCATGGGGTGGCAACCTCAGGGAGGACAGAGGACAGAAAGGGGTGGGGTCTTCCCCAGGAAGGCACCTGAGAGCCCCAGCTGGGACCGTTTGGTCATTCCTTCTGCGGGCAGTTGTCACAGGCCTATGAATGGTGACGTTCCGGGACCGGAACTCAGAGCTCTATGTGGAAATCGCGTCTCGGCAGACATAGTTAAGGCGTGGTTATACTGGATCACGGTGGGCCTGAAAGCCAGCACTGGGGTCCCTATAAGAAGGCCACGTGAAGTGGCCAAGGTTGCAGGCAGTCCTCGAAGCTGGAAGAAGCAGGAAGGATCCTTCTAGAGCCTCAAGAGGGAGTAGCCCTGCCAATGCTTTGATCTTGGACCTCTGGCCCCCAGCCCGTGGGACAACACACCCCTGGTTGTGTAAGTTCACTGGGCTAATGGCGCTTGTTTAAAGGACAGCGACAGCCGCAGAGAACTCCTCCGGGGCCGGCAGCTTCTGGTTCCCCCTCCTTTCATCCTCCCCCTCACGTCGCCTCAAAGGAAGGCAGGGAGAGCACTCGCCCCAGGGCTGCGAGTCCCAGGTTGCCCCAAGACTGCCGCTCTGCACCTGTGCTCTCTGGGCCCAGTGGGGCCGGCGTGCGCCCCCACTCCTCTGTCCCACCCTGCCAGGCTGCTGATTGCTGGCCCATGGGACCCACAGTGATGGGGGTGCCTGCCCATGGCTCGGCCCCGCCCAGCTGGGGAGCTGCCACTGCTCACCTGTGTGCTGTCTGCGGCTTAGGGCAGGTGGCGTCCAGTGGCTTTGAGTGGGGGACTACGGGCCACCTCCAGGGCCCCCCAGAGAGGTTGGAGGGCACCCTAGAGCGGCAGTGCTGCGAGCTTCCACAAGGGGGAGCCACTCGGGCCCAGGGACTGCCCCTGTGCTCTGGCTGGCTGAGCCCTGCACTGCCAGTCTCATCTCCCAAACCTCTGGGCCTCAGTTTCCTCTTCTGTCAAGCAGGAAGAGTAACAGTCCCTACTGGAGGGTCGTCGGGAGGCGTGCACATAAGTCGTGCAGTGTTTAGAACAGCACCCAGCCAGCAGTGAGCACTCGGGACATCCGTGAAATGAAGCTGGAAGGAGTGGCGGGCGGCCCAGGGTGCAGGTAGGGCCCTGGTGTCTCACAGACCAGGTCTCCCCGCTGCCTGGGCCCAGCACGGGCCACAGGAGGGCTCTCTCTGGCTTTGGCCCAGACCACGGCGGGCCATGGGAGGAACGGGGCGAGCTGCTTGCGACCTGGTGACCGCTCTCCACAGCTCACTCCGATCCCCCGGTCTCACCCAGCCCGGCGCGTTGCAGCCCACGGAGCAGCACGCTGATGCCGCGTCATTCAAGGAGGAGAAAGCAAGCTGAGGCCGAGAGGGGCAGGGCCTGCCGAGGGTGCACAGCCGCCTGAGGTCCCAACTCTACCAGCCGGGCAAGGCTCCCTCCGTCGTATCCCATTTAATCCTGACCTGTAGCAGCCTGTGACATGCGGTGACCCCGAGGTCCAAGGAGGCACCCAGGCCCAGGGCTCAGAGGTCGTGGGGTGTAGAGCTGGGTCCCACGGCGGCCCCCTCGGCTGGCTTCTCCCGGACTCACTCAAGGCAGCTGCGCTAGTCTGAGAAGGCGGGTTTCCTCAATCATCTGCGGCTCTTCTGCAGAGCTGTCCTTGTGAATACTTCCCAGTGTGCGCGCGCGCACACACACACACACACACACACACACACACACACACAAGGGGAGACTGCTGCAATGTATCACTCTTTAGACCGTGGGCTTTGCGAGAGGTTAGCTGTATCTCTGTGCTTAATAGTTCCTTTGAGGTCCCCCTGCGAAGGGGGGGGGTACTGACTCAAGGGCTTTCTTCATAAAAGAACCGACAGTGGTTAACGTTCCCCGAAGGCCTCCCTAGGCCAGGCCCTGCTCTATTCCTTCCACACCGGGCCCCACCGCGCCCCCACGGGGCTGGCATTTCTGTCATCCCTGCTGAACACCTCCAGGGGGTGCCCTTCCTGGCGTGGTCCTGGTGAACACGCAGAACTGACCACGTCTGTTTATGGGGATGCCCCCGCATGGGAAGCCGGGTCTGGACCCATCGGGGGCCCTAGGCACCCCGCAGTCCGCCCCCTCGCCCCAGGCTCACCCCCCGCCATCCCCGCCGCCCCCACCTGGAGCTCTGAAGCGGCAGCAGCAGCTTCTTCTAATGGGTTAAGTGACTTTGCTCCAGACACAATCCCGTTTACATTATGGGCATGAATAAAAGATGAAATCCGAGGGGTGACTGTCAGGCCCCCTGGGGCAGCACCGACAGGAAGCAGCTCTGTGGGGAAGGGGCTGGGCGCCCCCACCAAGCCACTAAATGAGGGGTGTCAGCTTGCTCCTGGGGAGGCCCAGCAGGTGGGGGAGCCATGGGGGGGGGGCACTGAGGAAGGAGAGGCAGGAGGAGCACTGTGCTGGGAGTCCACGGCACACATGTTCACGGAACATGCACTCTGTGCCCGGTGCTGCTCTGGCCAAAAAAAAAAACAAAAACCCTTAAAGAAGGGGCTGCTGATAAGGGACATTGCCCTCACAGAGAGGGGCAGGAATGGAAAATAAGCATGTGTATGCGTCCCACATGATACAGGCAGGGCATGATAAGATCTTTGGAAACAGCGAAGCCAGGGGAGAGAAGGGGAGGGCCGGGTGGGGCTAGTGGTGCCGGAGGTAACATTCCAGCCTGAAGCTGCTGAGCAGGCAGAGGGAACTGTAGGTGCAACGGCCTTTAGGCGGGCAGGCGCTTCAGCGCATCTGAGGCTGGAGCCCGGCCTTGAGGGCAGGGGAGGCCGTGGAGGAGCTGGGGCAGGTCCTCTGGGGCTCTGATGGGTCATTCTGCTGCTCAGGACTTGGGGCTCTTTGCTGAGCAGAGTGGGAGGGAACCTCTCGGGATCCCCCGGGGATGGAGCCCGGCTGCCCCGGGGTTGGACTCGGTGGACCCTGGCAAGCCGGCTTCAGAGGAGCAGCTGCTAGAGCCCGCTGGCTGCTCATTAACCAGGCCTGGCCACTCCGGGCTCCAACGGGGCAGGGCAGGGCACCCCACTCTCCCACCCCGCTGCTTTATCTTGACAACAGATTGCACAAACCCCAGAGCTAATATTGAACTTGCCTGGATTTTAAATAGCGCTGTAAACACTGCTGCTCCCCACCCCTGGCCCTCTGCTCCCTGCCTGAGGAGGGCATTCAGGTGCCGCTGGCCCCAGGCACTAGCCGGGCAAGCAGCCCAGGGGGCAAGGAGGACAGAGTCAGTTCCCCAGGAACCAGACTCAGAATCATCCGACCTGCCCCTGAGACGTGAAGATGTTCCCTTGGGCTGGAAAGGGCTTGAGGGTCCCTGCAGGGAGGCCAGGCGCTGGAGTCAAGCCCCCCAGGGGATGCCCAGCCGGCCCCCACCCCGGCCTGGGGTTCCAGGCCTGGGCCACTGTTCCTGGAGGATGAGCACCTCCTATGGCTCCTTGGAACCCCAGGAAAACTTCTGAAATTCCCCCCAGGCAAAGCCCCACCTACAGTGCCTCCCATCCCATCAGTGAGGCGGGCCAGGCCTCACACACGCTCCTGGGGCACCACTGTGCCCCGGACCAGCCAGGGGTTGAGAGGGCTTGTGGACAAAGGAGAAAGTAAATCAGGGCAGGGCATAGGGTGCTGGGAGGGGAGCGCAGGCTCCCGTCCACCTGCCAAGCTCTCCCCCAGGTGCCCGCTTCCTGGCGCAGCTTGCAGGGAGAAGGGATGCGCTTTGAGCCCCCAAGTCCATGTCAGTCCTGGCCTCTGCTGCCCTTCCTGGGAGGGCTGGCCTGAGGGCACCCGAGATGGGCATCCTGCTGTAATCTCTGACCCCAGGCCGATCCCCCTATGAGGCTGGAGCCCCTCCCCCGCAAGGCTCTGCAGGCCAGACACCAGCACGCTGTTGGGAGCTGTTGTTTCTTCAGATGGAGAACATTCTGGGGTCTCTCGAAGGAGCCAGAGAGGCAGCTCTCGTCTCCCCGGTAATAACAATCATTCGTTCACTTAATCCGTCATTCATTCAGGGAAGACTTATGCTCCCCTGTTGGGTCCCCTGTGTGTTCTCAGCACCGGGACGGGGAGAGGACCCAAGCCCCCCTCCACCCCCAGCCCCCCGCCCCTGACGGAGGCAGGGGCCAGGTGTGCTCGTCAGAAGTCGGGGTTTGGGATGCGATGTCAGGCTTGATGTTCCAGAGAGTTCACCTGTGCTACCCCCAGGCCCGCCTTCCACCAGGGAGCCGGGGTTTTCCTGGAGAGAGGCCAGACCTCCTCAAAGCGGCTTGCTTAGGCCTGGGCCACAGGATGGGAGTGTGTCAATATTTTAACAACCAGCACAGCTGGACCGGTTCGTACAAGGCACACATTGACCCGCGGGCCAGGGGGGTCCTCTGGTGTCAGGCAGTCTGGTCCTTGCCCTCTTCGGCTAATTCCAGGGGCGCTGGCCTCCGGGTTGGTGGGGGGCCCCACCCCCCAGCCCCCATCCTTCTCCCTTCTCTCCCAGCCCTCCAGGATCTTGCTTAAATACTTTAAAACAATCTAAAAGTAATTATCACGAACAGGCTGCCTGGGAGCACCTGCTCCATCCGTCCCCCAGAATCACTAATGCGCCCGTGCTGAGCGCTGACAAGCGCTGGGCTCCCCGCACGTCCCGAGTCGCCAGATGCTCCCGCGCCACGGCGCCCCCCTCGCCCCCCACCACGTGGCACGGCGAGGGCCGCCCGAGCCCGTGTTCCTAGCACAGCTGTCACTTCCAGCGATCAGTAGGAAAATCATCACCCCACGAAGTCATACATATGGAACATCATATTTGCAGAATATTTATTTTAACACGTGTCAGGGCCTCCGCGGGCTGCAGGCAGAGCCTCGGCCTCCTGTGCAGGCAGCTGCCGTGGGGCTTTCATCCCAGAAGACGGCGGGGCGGGCAGGGGGCCGGGCGAGCTGCCGCTCCGGGGGTTGGGGGGGCTCCGGGCAGCCCTCCTGTGGCGCTCAGGGGCCGGGGCCTGGCAGTGCCCATGTCCCCAGCTGCCCCCGCGCAGGAACAGCTGCTGAACGGCTGCTTGCTCTGTGCCGTCTCAGCCAGGGCCGGAGTGGGGGACCCACATGAGGTATGTCAACAGGGAAAACTTAATGCAGGGCATTGGGGGAACAGGGGCGGGGGGGGGACTGAAAAAGCAAAGGGAGGACACACACATAACAGACACATGCCCAGGGTCAGGAGAAGGCTGGGCTTGCTGGAAGCCGTTAGTTTGGGGGCGCCTGGGTGGCTCAGTCAGTGAAGCATCTGCCTTGGGTTCAGGTCATGATCCCGGGGTCCCGGGATCGAGTTCTTCCTTGGGCTCCCTGCTTGGGGAGTCTGCTTCTCCCTCTGCCTCTGCCACTCCCCCTGCTTGTGCTCGCGCTCTCTCTCTCTCTCTCTCTCTCTCTGTCCAGTAAATAAAATCTGAAAAATAAAAATACAGAAGCCATCAGCTTGGCAGAGGAGGGACCCACGGAGCCGGGAGCCAGACCTCAGAGGAAGGGTGTTGCTGGGCTGGTGCTGGGGGTGTGGGGAGAAAACAGGCTGGCTCCTGGAACTGGCCGGGTGAGCTCAGGAGCAGATCTCTTGGTGGCAAAGGGGCACAGTGTCTGCCTGGAAACCCGGGGCTGAGCTGCACGCCGCACACCCAGGAGACACTGCTTCCCCACTCCTCCCTCCAAGGCTCCCCAGGCCAGCCTGCCCTTCCTTCCCACCGTCCTAAACTCACAGTATTTAGCAAGGTGTGCTGCAGGGTTTTCACTCCCTGTCCTCTTATTGTTGGGTCGGAGCAATTTTATTGCTGGATTACAGATGGAGAGATTGAGGCTGAGAGGTGAAGTGGCTTCCCTCGGCCAAGACTCCATAGCAAGAGGCAAGGAGGCAGTACACTGCTACCGCCTCATGCTAATATGGATAATATCTTACAGATACTTCCTTCTGCTCAGTAGGGAGACTGAGGCATGGAGAGACGAGGTTGCCTACCCATAATTGCTCAGATAATCAGCTGGGAGGGCCGGGACTCAGACTTCAGACAGTCCCCCTCTAGAATCAACACTCAGTTACCACTCTCTAAGAATTTGTGGGAGATGGATGGATGGATGGATGGACGGACGGACAGATAGATGGGTGGATGGATGATGGATGGATGGTTAGAAGGACAGATGGATGGGTGGATGGTTGGAAGGACGGATGGACGGATGGATGGATGGATGGACAGACAGATGGAAGGATGGACAGATGGATGGTTGGATGGTTGGAAGGATGGATGGATGGATGGTTGGAAGGACAGCTGGCTAGATGGATGGATGGTTGGGAGGACAGATGGATGGATGGACGGACAGATGGATGGATGGATTACGGACAGATGGATGGTTGGAAGGACACGTGATGGATGGACAGATGGATGGGTGGACGGCTGGGTGGATGGTTGAAAGAAGAGATGGACAGATGGATGGATGGTTGGATGGATGGTTGGAAGAACGGATGGATGGATGGACAGATGGATGGATGGTTGGGAAGACGGATGGATGAATGGACAGATGGGTGGACGGACAGATGGATGAATTACGGACAGATGGATGGTTGGAAGGACAGGTGATGGATGGACAGATGGGTAGATGGACGGCTGGGCGGATGGTAGATAGATGGTTGGAAGGACAGATGGATGGACAGATGGACACAGATGATGGATAGATGGTTGAAGGATGGATGGATGGACAGATGGATGGATGGATGGATGGATGGGTGGAAGGAC
>NW_019154114.1:19340047-19345759 GCF_002288905.1 Enhydra lutris kenyoni
GATGGATGGATGGGTAGAAGGACAGACGGATGGATGGGTAGAAGGACAGATGAACAGATGGATGGATGGCAGATAACGGTTGGAAGGACAGATGGACGCAGATGGATGATGGATGGTTGGAAGGACAGATGGATGGATGGATGGACAGATGGACGGATAGATGAATGGTTGGAAGGATAATTGGATGGGTGGTTGGAAGGATGAATGAACAACAAGAAAATAGTCCCTTGGCCTGAGGCATGTGTAGTCATTGGAAGTGTACTGGATTAACCCTGCTTAGCCCACTTCTGGTGACTCAAAGACCCTCGTCTTTTAGTGAGAAGTGCTTGAAGTAGAGGCTGGGGAGGGCAGGGCAGGACATAGGCTGTGTCCCACACATCCTGATTTGAATCGTGCCTGGACCCTCAGTCTGCTCACCTGGGAAATGGAGCCAGGAGGCGGTCTACCCCATCTCCATGCCTGCGAGCCGGGACCTCATAGGAAGAATGGGTGCGGCCATGCTGGTTCTGTGCCCCCACCTTGCACACCCACAGCCCTGAGCCCACATCCACACACAAGACACACAAAGACTCATGGACACACATAGACCTGACATGCCGCATAACTTCCGAAGGCACATAGGGAGCAGTAGACACCTGTGGGCACCCCCTTCCTGCAACATATGCCTGCAAGCAGAACACACAGAGCCACACATGTGGAGACACAGCCACAGACACACATACCTTCCCATAACGTGCAACTCCGGACCAGAATGTGCATCTGGGGCTCCTTCAGAGAAAGCCCCTTAGTGCCCGACGCCCACGATCACGTTCTCACGCAGGCGTGTGCACAACTCATGTGCTGGTACGTGACCCAGAGCACAGAGGACTCCCCAGATGGACTGGCAGTGCTTGGTCAGGAAAGGGCCAGACTACTGCCCATAACTGTCTGTCCTGGAAGCTGGGACATGGGGACACAGAGACCCTTCTTTATCCCTGTGGAGCTCTGGTAGTGATGGGCCGGCAGGGGGCAGCTTATTACATGTGACTAGTGTGAATCTGCTGATGAGGGACAACCTGTCCCTCCTTGCCCAGAACCTTCCCATGGCTCCCATGTCACTGGGGCAAAGCCAGGGTCCTGACTGGCCTCTAGGCCTAGTGTGATTTGTCCCACATCCTCAACCCCATTGTCTCCCTGTCCTCATCTCCTCCCATACTCTGCCTTGCTGTGCCGCCAGCCACGGTGGCCTCCTTCCTGTTCCTCAGACATGCCACAGGGCCTTTGCACTTGCTGTGTCTGCTGCCCTGAACACCCTTCCCACTCACATTCGTGATCCCTAGCCTCCTTTCCTTTTACAGCACAGCCTTGGCAAGACCTCCCTCCCTCATTTGGGCTCTCTGTCGACCCTACCTCCTCTGTGTTTCTCCAGAGCTCCGCATCATAGCAGACATGTGCACAGATGTATGTATTTACTTATCATCTGTCTCCCCACTGGACTTTCAGCCCCACCAGGGACTTGTTCTGCTCAGGGCGCTGTTCCCAGGGCAGCGACCAGGCCCTTGGCCAGGGCAGGGGCCCAGTATGGGCTGTGGGGTGAGTGAATGTTGGCGGATCTTATTCACTGTTCTGTCTTCTCCATGACTAGATCAGGGGCTCAGCCTGAGCCCAGCTCTGAGGCGGCTGTGCGGCAGGATCCTAACAACATCGAGCACTTTCTAAGCGTTCACGAGGTACTTGTCTAAGAGTTATATGTGTTCACCGGCTGAATCTTTAGAGCCTGGTAGAGCAGGAGGCCTGTTTTGCAGATGAGAAGACAAGCACAGATGTACGGTGAAGGATAAAATCTAGCCCCTCGTGGTCCTTCGCGGCAGGAAGACCATGCAGACAGCCAGCGCAGGTCTCAACGCAGGCAGTGGCCCCTGTGTGGCCGTCATCCCAGTTCAGATGAGCGGAGAAGCGCACACAGGGGGCTGTGGAACTGGGAAGTCAGCAGCCAGAGGAGAAAGACACACGCATATGTACACACACACGACAAGGACACGCACACATTCCCCAGTCAGCACGTGGACCAAGGCCACCCAGGATGCAGGCCACCCCCTGAAGGTTCTATCTGGGCCACCCAGTAATGTGCAGCAGCAGAGCTGGAACTGGATGCTCTGGTCCAGCCATCAGGTGTCATGCCTCAATCTAGGAGAGATGAGACACAGGGAGGTCAAGCAACCCGCCTGAGGTCACCCAGCTTGGCAAGACCAAGCTCAGTGGACTCTCAGAGGGAGTGGGTAGGAGGGTGGCTGAGGCAGCCTGCGGCCTGGTGATTTGATGACGGAGTCTGCCGTCGTGGACTTTTGCTGTCCCTGGAAGGCCAGGCCAGGGAGGAGGTGGGCGAGCATGGCCGGTGAGCGTGGGCCACACAGTGGATCTCAGCCTGGGCTCTGGGCAGCAATCCCCTGGGGAGCTTTCCAGAATGCAGACGCCTGGCTGCTGCCACTCCCTGGAGATTCTGGTGCGACTGGCCCAGGGTGCTCTTGGGGCCTGGAGGTGCGGTGGCGCGGGGCCTTCCTCTGAAGGGTACGGTTTGAGGAATCTGGATGAGGGCACCTGCGGGACCGCCGCCAGGGCGAGATCCGGAACAGCGGCTCTCAAACCTGAGCATCCATCAGATGGCCCCTGGGGCAGCCTTCAGGCACGGACCCTGTCTGTAACTCAGCCGGGCTGCAGTGGGGCCCGTTTCCCACAAGTTACGGGGGGTTGCCACCGCCACTGCCTGGAGGTCCCCCTTTGAGGTCCACTGACTGACGCAAAACATGCCCAGCAGCCCCGAGGGCATTGGGCGCGAGGATCTTTAAAAGGCCCCAAAGAGATTCCCCTGTGCGGCTGAGGCTGAAACCCAAGGGACGGATTCCCGATGGCCAGTGCGCGTTCAAACCCGCGAGCTTCGCCCAGAAATGCAGGGACCCCCGGGGGCCGTAACGCGTAGAGCACCCCCGGCGAGCGCAACAGGGCGGCCAAGTGAGGAAGGCACAGGAACCACCTGGGGCGGACGTGGAGGGGACTGGGGCAAGGCGCTGCCCCCGCCAGCGCCGCTGTGGGGGGTGGGGGTGGGGCAGCTTGACTGACGGTGGCTGCAGGGTGGCGTATGGCAAAGTCGTGGTGTTTTTCAAGAGAAGCCAGAAGTCCAGATTTTTCTGTCAAATCTGATTTTTAAATGTTGGCAACTAACATGAATATACAATTCCTATGTTACCACGGGGCAAAGCACACACGAAACCCCAGCCGCGTTTGCAGGCCGTGTTTGCAGAGCCTGCTTCTCTGATCCAAGCACCTGCTGGACCCCGATCTGGTCCTTTGGGGAATCGGAGCTGGAAATTGGCCTCCAGGGACGGGTGTGGTGGCTTCCTCCTGGCATCCCCTCTGACACCTGGCCCTGACCCAGAACCCGCCTTTTGCCCTCCCTCCCCACCCTGAACCCAGGCCACAAGCGGGTCACCTGGCACCCTAAGCGCCCAGATCCCGGAGGGTGTCGAGAGCCCCCCAGCCCCCCAGCCACCCACGCACCCTCTCCTGACAGCTTTATCAAGCCTGCAGCCTTCCCAGTCCCATTGTTCCTGACATCTGTTTCGGTAAGTGATTAATTGCAATTAGCGAACGGTTTGAAAACCCTGGAAGAACACTCAGCAGAAAACTCATGAAGATTAATGAGTGGCGGGCTTGTCAGGAGGGGCACCGCAGACACAAGGCCGCGGTGGAAGCCGGTGGAGTCGCTGTCACCGGGCAGGTGCTGGGAAGCGAACTGGAGGTGACATCCCCCTCCACGCCCCCTACTTGCCCTGCAACCCTCCTCCCCCATAAACTACCACTAGATGATTTCTCATCAAAATGCATGAATTACCCACTAATAGGCTATTAATAAAGCCCTTAGAGTGTCATAAGATTAGGTTCTAAGCACACAGAATGGATTGCAGTGCTTCCAGAACCGTCTGCCGTTGGCCGGCACGAGCGTACCCAGATAGGGGAGGCAGGAAGGGGGGTGGGTGGCCCGCGCACAGCCCTACCCGTGCCCCAACGCCAGAAGTCAGGTCTGAGTGAAAGGCAGCCTCTCCTGTGCAGGAATTCCCAGCAGCGCTCACCTCCCGGGCAGGCGGAGACCAGGTGGGAGGCAGGCGGCAACGGCAGCTTGAAACTGACCCCAGCTGTGGCCCCCTGATGGCGCCCGTCTGCCCAGGGTCCCCCACACCCGCGGCTCAGAGCCCAGCAGCTCCACGCCGCTCTCAGGTGGGCGCGACCCCTTTCAGGCCGCATGTGACCACCGTGTAATCATCGTCCACACGCCATCTCTGTCGTGGACCTTGCTGGACCACGGCGGGCACCCCTGGGGGCCGTGTGGCCCGCCACCTTTGGTATTACACCTTTTTGTGGAGGTCCTTGGCCCCGCGGCCCTTCTCTGTCTGTTTCTAATGATCAGGGCTGTTCATCAAGGGATGCGTCCGTGACCAGAGTTCTGAAGGCCTGCTGTGGAGAGGGACACTGAGGTTGGGACCTGTTAAGCAGTGTGCCCCGGACACGCGGTGCCGGAGCAGGGTCTGTCTGACTGTGCAGACTGAGCCTGGAGTTCCAGAGCAGTCCCTCCCCGCGTGGAAGGGAGCCTTTTTTTTTTTTTTTTTTTTTTAAGCTGTCTCCATGCCCATCTCGGGGTTCGAACTCATGACCCTGAGACTGAGAGTCGCGTGCCTACTGGCTGAGCCAGCCAGACGCCCCTGAGGTCCTCCTGGTTTACCTTGTGCTTTTTCAGGCCTGCTTTGGGACCCAGGCAGTGATCAATTCCTCCCCTCCCGAGACTCTTCTGGGAGAATTGGAAGGGGGCCTGGAGCTTCTGGGGGCCTCAGAGCCCAGGGAGGCTCAGGCCCCGCCTGCCCGATTCTGGTACTGGCCGTGCGCTACAAGATGTGAGCAGGCGGTCTGCCCTGCGTGGTTAAGTACATGCCCAGGCTTCGGTTCTGGGTGCCATTTTGTTTTCATTTAGTCTGCACAAACTCGAATGAGGCAGCTCATACACATTTTTGTGGACAAAGAAAACGAGACTGTGGGAGGTTAAGTTACTTGGGTCAGGTCATCAGACAGAAGAGCAGAACTGCGATCTGATTGAGCTCAGGTGGGCCTGACCTCAATCCTGGGGTCCCTTTTTTGTTCCTACCCCGAGTCAGTGCCTTGCCCTCTGCCAGGCTTAGAGAAGTGAAGTGTATGCCATTGAGTATGATAACCTCTGGGGCCATTCTGCTTGGCATTGATTTTTGTCTCTCTGACCAGATGCAGGTTGGGTAGGTGGGTGAGTAGATGATTGGATGGATGTTGGATGGGTGGATGGAGAGACAGATGGGTGGGTAGATGAACAGATGGGTGGACGGACGGACGGACGGATGGATGGATATTGAGTGGATAGATGGATGATGGATGGATGGATATTGGATGGATGGATACTTGCATGGAACTGGGTGGGTGGATGGATGGACAGACAGATGGTGGATGGATGGACAGACAGATGGTGGATGGGTGGACAGCCAGATGGGTGGGTGGATGGATGGATGGATGGATATTGAGTGGATAGATGGATGATGGATGGATGGATATTGAATGGATGGATACTTGCATGGAACTGGGTGGGTGGATGGATGGACAGACGGATGGATGGATGGATGGATGGATATTGAGTGGATAGATGGATGATGGATGGATGGA